>NW_027513188.1:900000-1065000 GCF_048772815.1 Callospermophilus lateralis
CTGTGGAGGTAAATATCAACCGAGCCTTCATAGGGAGTGCAACAGGATTGAGACGGGGCTTGTGAGCGCCGGTCAGAACTCACCCATTGCTTTAGTCACCCAGCAAAGGGAACAAAATGCTGCCTTTTGCATGGGATACCAACATGGCAGAGATCTGATGTCATCAGAAAGCAGCAGAGGAGATAACTTCATTGATACCAGCGGTGACAGAAACAGTTGGTCTCCTGGTAAAGAAAGTGAGTCACAAACACCCGGGTCTCTCTCACTTTGTCATCAAGCCAGAGGGGCAGAGCAGAGCCGCCGCCCACGCCCGGAACAGGCCCAGCGACACACCTGCATGGTAGTCACGTCACCCCATTTGGAATAGAGGCAGAGCAGAGCCACCGCCCTTGCCCAGAACAGGCCCAGTGATCCGCAGGCGTGGTTGTCAAATCACCTGAATTGGAATAGTTGCAGAGCAGAGCCTTCTCCCGCACCTAGTACAATCCCAGTGGCCCACCGGCATGGTAGTCAGGTCACCCCAATATTAGTAGGGGCAGAGCAGAGCCTTCGCCCGCACCCAGAACAGGCCCAACAACCTGCCGGCATGGTAGTCACGACCCCCCAAATGGAGTAGTGGCAGAGCAGAGCCATCACCCGCACCCTCAAGGTAGGCACACCTGCACCTGACTGGCAGAAGAGGCCCATCGCCCTGCCGGCGCGGCAGACACTTCACCCCATTTGGAATAGGAGCAGAGCAGATCCGTTGCCCGTGCCCGCAAGGTAGGCAGACCTGCGACAAACTGGCGGAACAGGCCCAGCAACACACCTGCATGGTAGTCACGTCACCCCAATTGGAGTAGGGGCAGAGCAGAGCCGCCGCCAGCACCTACAAGGTAGGAAGACCTGCGACTGATCCGCAGAACACCCCAGGGGTCCACGGGCCTGGGAGACACGTGACACCAATTGGAGGAGGGGCAGAGCAGAGCCGCCTCCCGCGCCTGCATGGTAGGCAGACCTGCAACCGATCAGGAAAACAAGCCCAGCGGCCCGTCAGCAAGGTAGTTAGATCACCCTAATTGGAGGAGCAGCACAGCCCCCCTGTGCCCATGCAAGGGAGACTTTGCAACTACACAAGAGCAATATAAATATATAGGAGGAAAATTTCAAAATCACAACAGTTTCACCAAGCAGAAAGAAAAGCGAGCAGTATGATAAGACAAGGAAAAAAGGACCACAAGCAATGCAGGTCAGCACAACTTTAGAAGAGGTAATAGCTGCAGTAGATGGAATGTCAGATAAAGAACTCAGGATATACATGCTTCAGATGATCTGGAGTCTCAAGAAAGACATTAGACAGCAAAATCAGACAATGAAAAATCACTTCGACAATGAATTACATAAACAAATCCAAGAAGCAAAAGATCAGCTCTACAGGGAGATAGAGGTTGTAAAAAATAACAAACAGAAATCCTAGAAATGCAGAAAGCAATAAACCAACTTAAAAACTCAATTGAGAATACTACCAGCAGAGTAGAACACTTAGAAGATAGAACATCAGACAATGAAGACAAAGTATTCCAACTTGAAAAGAACATAGACAGCTCAGCAAGACTGTTAAGAAACCATGAACAGAATATCCAAGAAATATGGGATAACATAAAGAGACCAAACTTAAGAGTCATTGGAATACAGGAAGGTATAGAGGTCCAAACCAAAGCAATGAGCAATGTATTCAATGAAATAATACGAGAAAACTTCCCAGACTTGAAGAATCAGACTGACTCCCAAGTCCTAGAAGCCTACAGGACGCCGAATGTGCAAAATCATAAGAGATCCACACCTAGACACATTATAATGAAGATGCCCAACATACACAATAAGGAGAGAATTTTAAATGCTACAAGAGAAAAAAAGCAGATTACATTTAGGGGTAAACCAATCAGGATAACAGCTGATCTTTCAACACAGACTCTGAAAGCTAGAAGATCCTGGATTAACATTTTTCAAACACTGAAAGAAAATGGATTCCAACCAAGAATTGTGTATCCAGCGAAATTAAGCTTCAGGATGGAAGATAAAATCATAACCTTCCATGTTAAAAAAAAAGTTAAAATAAATTCTAGCTAGAAAACCATCTCTTCAAAACATCATCGGCAAAATATTACAGGAAGAGGAAATGGAAAATAACAATAAAAACCAACAGTGGGAGGTAGTACAGTAAAAGGGGGAAATAATCAATGTAGAAAACAATCCATGTTTAATAACATAAATAAACAAATAGGGCTGGAAGAACAACCATTATCTCAATAATAACCGTAAATGTTAATGGCTTAAACTCACCAATTAAGAGACACAGGCTAGTAGAATGGATCACAACACAAGACCCAATAATATGCTGCCTACAGGAGACGCATTTGATAGGAAAAGACATACATAGACTGAAGGTGAAAGGTTGGGAAAAATCATATCACTTATATGGACTTCGGAAACAAGCAGGAGTGTCCATACTCATATCAAATAAAATAGATTTCAAGCCAAAGTTAATCAAAAGGGATAAAGAGGGACACTACATACTGCTCAAGAGAACCATACACCAACAATACATAACCATTATAAATATATATATGCCCCAAACAATGGTGCAGCTATGTCCATCAAACAAACTTTTCTCAAGATCAAGAGTCTAATAGACCACCATACAATAATCATGGGAGACTTCAACACACCTCTCTCACCACTGGACAGGTCTTCCAAACAAAAGTTGAAATAGAAAACTATAGAACTCAATAACACAATTAATAACCTAGACTTAATTGACATATATCGAATATACTCCTCAACATCAAGCAGTTACATTTTTCCTCAGCAGCACATGGATCCTTCTCAAAAATAGATCATATATTATGTCACAGGGCAATTCTTAGACAATATAAAGAAGTAGAGATAATACCATGCATCTTATCTGATCATAATCTAATATAAACTAAAAATCAATGATAAACGAAGGAAGGAAAAATCATGCATCACTTGGAGAATGAACAATAGGTTACTGAATGATCAATGGGTTATAGAAGACATCAAGGAGGAAATTAAAAAATTCTTAGAGATAAATGAAAACACAGGCACAACATATCAGAATCTATGGGACACACTGAAATCCGTTCTAAGAGGAAAATTCATTGCTTGGATTTCATTCCTTAAAAAAAGAAAAAAAAAACAAAACAAATAAATGATCTCATACTTCATCTCAGAATCCTAGAAAAAGAAGAGGAAAACAACAGCAAAATAAGTAGAAGGTAAGATTTAATTAAAATCAAAGCTTAAATTAATGAAATGGAAACAAAAGAAACAATTGAAAAAATTGAGAAAACTAAAAGTTGGTTCTTTGAAAAAATAAATAAAATCGACAGACCCTTAGCCATGCTAATGAAGAGAAGAAGAGAGAAAACTCAAATTACTAGCATACGGGATGAAAAGGGCAACATCACATGTTAAGGTCTATAAACAAGTCAGGATGGCACCTGGTATTTTGCCAGAGAAATGTTAGGGTCTGTAAACAAGTCTGGATGGCGCCTGGCCAAATGCCATAGAGAGTGGTTTGTGAAGTAACAAAAGCAAGCCATTAAGTGTGGAGATTCCTTATTGGTTGACTGCTGGATCTATTTTATGCTAATTAGATAAGCTATATAAAATGTATAAATATCGCTCAGATGCTACAATAAACGGCTTCCACTCCTGCTGTATCAATCTACACAAGTTATTTGTCACCCCCTGGCAATCACAGCAGATATTTCTGAAATACAGAAGATAATCAGAAATTAATTTGATTCGTTATACTCCAATATAATAGAAGATAGTGAAAGCATCGAAAAATTTCTTAAGTCATATGATCTGTCCAGATTGAGTCAGGAGGATATAGACAACCTAAACAGACCAGTATCAATTGAGGAAATAGAAGTAACCATCCAAAGATTACCAACTAAGAAAAGACCAGGACAGTATGGGTATACAGCAGAGTTTTACAAACCCTTTAAATATGAACTAATACCAATACTTTTCAAGCTATTTCAGGAAATTGAAAAAGAGGGAGATCTTCCAAATTCATTCTACCAGGCCAATATCACCCTGATTTCTACACCAGACATAAACACTTCAAACAAAGAAAACTACAGACCAATATCCCTAAGGAATCTAAATGCAAAAATCCCTAATTAAATTCTGGCGAATCAGATACAAAAACATATTAAAAAAATTGTGCACCATGATCAAGTAGGATTCATCCATGGAATGCAAGGCTTGTTCAATATACGAAAATCAATAAATGTTATTCACCACATCAATAGACTTAAAAATAAGAACCATATGATCATCTCGATAGATGCACAAAAAGCATTCGACAAAGTACAGCATCCCTTTATCTTCAAAACTCTAGAAAAACTAGGAATAACAGAATCATACCTCAATATTGTAAAAGCAATCTATGCTAATCCTCAAGCTAGCATCATTCTGAATCTAGAAAAATTGAAGGCATTCCCTCTAAAATCTGGAACAAGAATGGGATGCCCTCTCTCACTACTTCTGTTCAATACAGTTCTCGAAACACTGGCCAGAGCAATTAGACAGACGGAAGAAATTATAGGCATAAAAATAGGAAAAGAACAACTTAAATTATTACTATTGCAGATGACATGATTCTATACCTAGCAGACCCAAAAGGGTCTACAAAGAAACTAATAGAGCTAATAAATGAATGAAGCAAAGTGGCAGGATATAAAATCAACACGCATAAATCAAAGGCATTCCTAATTATCAGGGACAAATCCTCTGAAATGGAAATGAGAACAACCACTCCATTCACAATATCCTAAAAAAAAAAAAAGATGGGAATCAACCTAACAAAAGAGGGGAAAGTCTCATACAATGAAAACTACACAACCCTAAAGAGAGAAATATAAGAAGATCTTAGAAGATGTAAAAATATACCCTGTTCATGGAAAGGCAGAACTAACATCATCAAAATGGTGATATTACCAAAATTTCTCTATAGGTTTAATGCAATGCCAATCAAATCCCAAAGGCATTTCTTGTAGAAATAAAGAAAGCAATCATGAAATACATATGGAAAAATAAAAGTCCCAGAATAGCAAAAACAATGCTAGGCAGGAAGTGTGAATCAGGCGGTAGAGCGATACCAGACTTCAAACTATACTACAGAGCAATAGTAACAACAATAGCATGCTACTGGTACCAAAACAGGCTTGTGGACCAATGGTACTGAATAGAGGACACAGAAACCAATCCACAAAACTACAACTATCTTATATTTGATAAAGGGGCTAAAAGCATGCAGTGGAGGAAGGATAGCATCTTCAACAAATGGTGTTGGGAAAACTGGAAATCCATATGTAACAAATTGAAACTGAATCCCTTTCTCTTGCCATGCACAAAAGTTAACTCAAAATGGATCAAGGAGCTTGATATCAAATCAGAGACACAGTGTCTGATAGAAGAAAAATTTGCTTACGATGTACATACTGTGGGGTCGGGCTCCAAATTCCACAATAGGACACCCATAGCACAAGAGTTAATAACTAGAATCAACAAATGGGACTTACTCAAACTAAAAAGTTTTTTCTCAGCAAAAGAAACAATAAGAGACGTAAATAGGGAGCCTACATCCTGGGAAGAAATCTTTACTCCTCACACTTCAGATAGAGCCCTAATATCCAGAGTATACAAAAAAACTCAAAAAATTAGACAATAAGATAACAAATAACCCAATCAACAAATGGGCTGAGGACCTCAACAGACACTTATCAGATGAGGACTTACAATCAATCAACAAGTACATGAAAAAATGCTCACCATCTCCAGCAGTCAGAGAAATGCAAATCGAAACCACCCTAAGATACCATCTCACTCCAGTAAGATTGGCAGCCATTATGAAGTCAAAGAACAAGTTCTGGCAAGGATGTGGGGAAACAGGTACACTTCTACATTGCTGGTGGGACTGCAAATTGGTGCAGCCAATTTGGAAAGCAGTATGAAAATTTCTTGGAAAGCTGGGAATGGAACCACCATTTGACCCAGCTATTCCCCTACTCAGTCTATTCACTAAAGACCTAAAAACAGCATGCTACAGGGACACTGCTACATCGATGTTCATAGCAGAACAATTCACAACAGCAAGACTGTGAAACCAACTTAGATAACCTTCAATGAAAGAATGGATAAAATACTGTGGCATTTATACACAATGGAGTATTACTCTGCATTGAAAAATTAAAAAAATCATAGAATTTGGAGGGAAATGGATGGCATTAGAGCAGATTATGCTAAGTGAAGCTAACCAATCCTTAAAAAACAAATGCCAAATGTCATCTTTGATATACGGAGAGTAACTAAAAACAGAGGAGAGACGAAGAGCATGACAAGATGATTAACATTAAAGCGGGATGAGAGGTGGAAAGGAAAGGGAGAGAGAAGGAAAATTGCATGGAATTGGAAGGAGACCCTCAGGGTTATACAAAATTACATACAAGAGAAAGTGAGGAGAAAGAGAAAAATAATACAAGGGGGACAAATTTATTACAGTAGAGGGGGTAGAGAGAGAAGAGGGGAGGGGCGGGGAGGGGAGGGGGGATAGTAGAGGATAGGAAAGGCAGCAGAATTCAATAGACACTAGTATGGCAATATGTGAATCAATAGATGTGTAACTGATGTGATTCTGTAATCTGTACATGGGGTAAAAATGGGAGTTTATAACGCACTTGAATCAAAGTGTGAAATATGTTATAACAACAACTATGTAATGTTTTGAACAACCATAAATAAAAATGAAATAAAACTAACTACGGTGAATAATGCATGCAATCCTAATATTTCTACAGTAACTGACCCAGTTTAACATCAATGCAAGTAGATTCCTATGGGACATGATGTGTACTTTGACCTTCATTTTTATTCAACACTGGTACATTACTATTTCATCAGTTTATGCACATCACAGGATATATATTTCATCCACAATTTAGGAAAGTTATAGGCATTTGTTTCACTTTCAATCAATTCCAGCTTCAGAACACATGGATTCCTCCATATTTCTTGACTGGTCTTTTCATGAGACTTCTTTCCAAACACATTATTTTCGATTTCCATAAACACTTTTGAAACAAAACTCACACACACTTCATGATAAACAATAACCCTAAGATTACCATTATATATGTAACTGGTTGGAGTGAATGATTGTATGTCAATATATGATTTCCTATATATTTTAAGATATCAATTCAATCCATTATTTAAAGAGAAAAAAGTTATATTATTTATTCACACTATGGTCTATTCATGCATTATCTCTATATTCATTGACACAGGGTACACCACTTGGTACCCACAATACTAATTTATGTGTCCTCAAATATTGCTCCCAGAAATGGTGGAAGAAATACACATATCATATGATCTACATATATATTTGATCACAATAATTTTCTGGGCACAAAATGCAAAGGTCACACTTATGATTGTACTAAATCCTAAATTGAAAGTGAACATGGCTTACTAAAATCATCCATGTCCAGGTTGCCTAATGCTTTCAAATGTCATTCCTATTGGTGACTACATATTTGTTTCTTCCTAAGATTATGTATTCAATCTCAACCCTGTTGAAAATGTCTAATCCTATCACTCACTATATAATTGCCTCATTTTGTAATGTCTCTATTGATATTTTCCTTCCTACATATTTTCCCCAGTTAATCATTGTGACTGACTCTTCACATGTGCTGACATTTATATTCACTCTATAACCGAAACCCTAATGCTACAGAACTTTTTGTCCAATTTTTATACTCACTCTTTTTTTATAAACCTACCGACTCTCGTCCTAATCCCACCGACTATCTCAATTTGAGTGGATGTTCTCTTCTAAAATCAAACATCCAAGGTATAAGGTCCTATGCCATTGATTATCAATTTATCTGAGACATCTGTGTAGAACGTAATTAAAAGCTAAGTATCCAAATCAAGGGCCTAATGCCCTTCTGGGCTTCAAATCTTACCAACATTTCTGTTTTCATACTTATATTTCACCTCTATAATCTTATAAATATCGCAGGTTCCCAATACTATTAATCATCCTGCAGAAGGATTCGTAATCCAAATCAAAGATGTTAATAACCCTAACCATACACTCTTCCCTCAACCTAACTTTACAGAAGAGCAGGGACAGAGTTCGTCTTACAATACAGGAATGTAGGGGATCTTCCTCCTGCTGAGAACCTCAAAGGTCCATGCAGGTTTGATCCCTGTAGAAGATTAGGCAGCTATGAAGGACCTGAGAGAGCAAAAGTTATCTTCCATCTCAAACAACCTTTCCAGGATGAAGGGTTTTGTCTGAATAAGCCTCTCTCTTCTTAATGTAGAGAAGATTTACCATACCAGGCATGTGTGAAGAGCTGTTCCTGGGTGCCTATGGTTGATATACCATTCTAACTTTTGAAAGTGTCACAGGAAGTAAGGGCTGCCTCCATCTCATAGGACTATTGGAAGCAACTGTTAGGACAAAGTGGTTGCCAAGGCAGTGACCTCATTAAATTCCTGAAGAGATTAATCTCACCTCACTTCCTTGGTGATGAAACTCTCTGAACTTGGGATCCGGGAAGCCAGGCACGCAGAGCCAGTCCCATTCCCAGTCCCAGTGGTCTCACTTGTTTGGATTTAACAAGGACAGAGTCAGTCTTTCTTAGTACCTACTGATGTGAGGATGGACAAATGTCAGGAAAGCTCTGAAGAGAGGCCTTTCCTGAGAAAGCAGGTAGTGGCTCACAGCTGGCTAGTGACAACTTCACAGATTGGGCCAATGAGACCATATCTGACACAGGACAGGCGATTTCATCAGAACATAGTATGGCCCACCAGTCAGAGGACACTCCTGATAGTCACAGACCTACTTGGGGGAAGGAGCTGCCTTTGTGTGTGTGGGTGTAGGTTTGAGGTTTTGTCTCATGTTCTGAGAATAGGTAGGAAAGGCGGTTTATTTGTTTTGGAGTGAACTGTTTCTGGTAAGCCGTTTGACAAGGCCAGTGTCTCTATGTCTGTGTATCCCACTGTGTCCGTGGTTTTAGACATTAGAAAAGAGAATGAATCATTGTATGTGTCCTGACTAGTAGAAAGCTTCTCAAGATTCATCTTGCCCAATTTATGAATGGACTGTGGCTTGACTTATGGGTGGGCAACTCCTACAATCTTGCTAAGTTCCTGTTTTCTTCCTGAATCCTGGCCAATTTCCAGAATAGGCTCATTTTTTTGTGTCCAAAATATGTACCACCTCCAAGCTCTGAGACTTGGCCATGTACTGGATAGCTGAAGGGAATGGGAGCATCTCAGAAAACTCAGATATGAGTGTGACCAGAAAATTCTAATGGAGAAACCCTGCTTTGGGCCTTTTGCTTACCAATTGTTCTGTTGCCCTGAATGTCCGGAACATCTTTGCCTCAGGCCACACCTTTGTAGAGCCAAAAGAAATAGTTTTCAAACAGAAATGAAAGGGCATCACCTCTGGCTCTTTGCTTAATTGCTTTGGAAAGGGATGTGTCTGAATCAGCTTTTTGGCCCTGTGTGAGGCTGCGGCTTAGATTTTTAGCACCTGATGGATCTAAAGAAAGATCCCATGTGTGCATCCAAAACCAAAATGGACAAAAGAGCATTCATTTTGGATGAAGTCTCTCACATTCCTCTGTAAGGTTCCTGACCTTCATCAAGTGAGAATAGTGATCATTTGGTTCAAATGTGTTCCTCAAAACCCTGCAGAGGATAGCCCATAAGTGCTTGATTTTTCTCATGACTCCAAATCACATAAAGACTCTAAGCCCCACAGTCAGTAGGCTTCAAATTGGAGAAGCAGTGCCATCTTAATGGCCGGCCAATTTGATCACTCCTGGTTCACTGGAAGGATGTCCAGGCCACCCTGATTTTAGGCAAATGAGGGGCAAGGGTGGTTATTTTGGACACTGTCTTGGGCAGCACCCCTCATGGAAACCTCCAGCCAGAGGTTATGATGAGTGTGTATTTAGAAAAGATGAGTGACATGTGGGAGTGTTTTGGATTTAATTGTGGATATTTGTGTGGCAGTTGGAAGACATAACTGGGTCTACCTGGGCTTGAACTTTGGTGTGATTCCCCTTAGAGACTGAGTTCAGAATCTGACCTCAGAAAAGTATTGCCATGTATTGTGTTGGGATTAAAGAGGCCATGAATGAGAGTCACCCTTGGAAACTGAGATCTAGCGCCAGAGTGGCTTTGCACAGAGAACTGGGAATCTCAGCCAAGGTATCACATGATTTCATTCGAAAGACTTGGCAGCCATATTTGAGAGTCAAAACACACATGGACCTCACATTGTAGACCTCAATGGGCCTGGCTAAATGTGGCCTTTTGTCCACTCTTTGAGAAGCCTTGCCTGTGAGGGTTCTCCAGAGCTTTCATTGAAATAATCTTCCTCTCCATTTAATGGTTCCTGAATAAATTGAAACCCACAGTGCTTCCAACTTCATCCTTGAAAAATTTCTAGATAAATACCGTGAATTTTTTGAAATTCCCACGACTAGGTTGCACTAGAGAACCTTTGGATGTCCTGCTGCTGATCATGGATGTACCTGACAGTGCCTTGCTTGACTGGGTTTTATGAAAATGGTGTAGAACAGAGGTCCCAGTAAGTTGCAGCCTCCTGAGAAGTGGGCCTAGAGTTGTGGTGGGCAGGAGTGTGATAAAACTTCTGTGTTGGAGCAATTTGGATCTTCCATTGGCTTACAAATGGCTTGTGGCTTACATGGTGCAGCCAGCAGACCCTTATAAGTAAAGGCATCTTGTTATATGGAGAGGATTCAGGCCAATGTTCAGAATCAGGTTGCTATGGACAAGGATGCAATGGGGCAAGCTTTGAGGGATAGAAGATTGGTTGGTGCATTTTTCTGCTGTCCCTGACCCACCACACGTGACAGAACTCCCTCCAGCACTGTGTCCCAGTTGAACTCCTTCTATTTTATGAAGCAAATACCAAACTACCAGTGCAGCAGCAAAAACCCCACAAAAAAGTGTAGGAGGGCCAAATGGCTTCACAGTTCAACGGGGAGACACTTAGACCCCAGAGGCCACAGTTTACTTAAAAAGAAAAATATCAGCACTGCTGCCTCATGTTCATTGAAAAATCAGAAACAATGTCTTCCAGGTCTCATAGATGCAGACCCAGCTTTGATGGTCTCACTACAAAGAAAGCCAAATCTCCTGAAAACAACATATATTTCAAGTGCCCTATCTCAGAGGCAGTTTCTCAAAAAGCTTTTAGGCCAGCAGAGCTCCATGTTTGTGGAGTGTTTACCCTATCCCTTGCTTTTGGAAACTCCTCTACAACCTCCAAGGTTGTGAACTCCTGAGCATTTTCCATTCCAGATATGTGTTCACTGATTTTCTAACTCTTCTCCTCTAATTGTGTCTTACTTGGGGTGAAGGTAATGTCAAGGCATTGTTCTGGATGAGAGTGGGAGGATATTTGTGCAGCATATATATGCATACAAATTGGATTCATTTTCCAATTTTCATTTTGAAATATTGAATCCCTGACACTAACCCATACCTACTAGACTCAGACAACTCATCCTAATATGATAGAGAAAAATAAGGCAAACCAATAGAAATACAAGCAGTTCATTGGAGGCATGTTGTATAGTTGGACTTGCGTTTTGCATTATATAAGGTAAAAGTTATAAATCTAGTCAATTTTTAATCGAAGAAGTTCTCCATGAGTTTTTAAACTTAAAAAATACGAGAATTCTTGTTTCCCTTTCTCTTTAGCCTATTCACACTTGTATATTTATATGCACATATAGAATCCTACCAGGTATCACACGTACATTTTTGAGGTGGCTGACTTGGCATATACAAACTGTGAGAAGAGTTCACTCCTCCTAAACGCTGTTGGAACTGAAAATTCAACCTATAGGGGAGCTTCCTAGTAGAAGAACATTATGCATAAATTCATGTTCAGTAAAATAAATATTTTTGCATCTGTGGATGATATATATTTACTGATGAATTTCGATTGGCATATATATTGCTACTATTAAATGTATGTGAGTGTTTTTTTTTTGTGTGTGTATAATATATCTGTACACTCTGCAGATGTTTCAAAATATAAAATATATGTGTCT
Organism: Callospermophilus lateralis; assembly: GCF_048772815.1. Taxonomy (NCBI): domain Eukaryota; kingdom Metazoa; phylum Chordata; class Mammalia; order Rodentia; family Sciuridae; genus Callospermophilus; species Callospermophilus lateralis. The sequence continues at coordinate 912,195 of NW_027513188.1, forward strand.
AATGTAAACCCTCTAAATTCATTCATGTTCATGTATGTGGATTTATAATCAACTTTTCACAAGATTATAATCAGAAATATTCATCCACCTGAAATACATAATTGTTTCCTAGTACTGAAAACTAACTTCAGTGAATGGGGCATACAAATCCTCATTATTCTACAGAAACTGACCCAGTCTACATCAATGCAAGTAGACTTCTATGGGACATGATATGTAATTTGACGTTCATATGTATTCAACAATGGTACATTATTATTTCTTCAGTTTTTGCACATTTTAAGTTATACACTTCATCCACAAGTTCACAAATTTATAGGCATTTGTTTCAACTTTAATCACTTCTTGCTTCAGAACACAAGTATTGTCAGGGTTTCTTGACAGGTCTTTTCATGAGACTTCTTTCCAAACACATATTTTTAGATTTCCATAATCATTTTGAAGCAAAACTCACACACTCTTCATGATAAACCAAACCACTAATATTTCCATGAGATATATAACTGGTTGGAATGAATGATTGTATATCAATATATGATTTCCTGTAATTTTTCAGATATCAATTCAATTCATTATTTAAAGTTCAAAAAAGTTATATTATTTAGTCACAGTATGTTCTATTCATGCTTTATCTCTATGTTCATAGACACAGGGTACACCTCTTTGTCCCCCCAATTATAATTTTACATCTTCAATATATTGCTCCCAGAAATGGTGAAAGAAATACTCATGTCACCTCATTATCACAGTAATATTCTGGACAAAAAATGGAAAGGGTCACTCTTATGATTGTACCAAAGCCTAAATGGAAAGTGAACATAGATTACTAAAAACATCCATGTCCAGGTTGCCTAATGCAATCAATTGTCAATCCTGTTGGTGACTACATATTTGTTTCTATCTAATTTATATATTCAAACTCAACCCTGTTGAAATGACTAATTCTATCACTCACTTTATACTTTGGCTGATTTTGTAATGATTCTATTGATATCTGTTTTTCTACATATTTTCCCCGGTTCATCATAGTGACTGACTCTTCATATGTACTGACATCTACATTCACTCCATAACCGAAACCCTACTGGTAAAGAACTTTTGGTCCAAATCCTATACTCACTCTTCTTCCTAAAGCTATCGACTATCTTCCTAATCCTAACGATTATCACTTTTTGCCTGGATGTTCTCTTCTAAATTCAATCATCATAGGTACAAGGTCCTACTCCCTTGTATATCGAATTATCTGAGACATCTTTGCAGAACATAATTCAAAGCTAAGTATCCCAATCAAGGGGAAAACCCTTCTGGGCTTCAAATCATACCTAGATTTTTGTTTTCATACTTTAATTTCCACATCTATATTCTTGTAAATATCACAGGTTCCCAATACCATTATTCATCACACAGAATGATTCATAACCCAAATCAAACCTGTTATTAACCCTAAGCGCACACTGTTCCCTCAATCTCATTTTACAGAAAAGCAGGACAGAGTGGTTCTTACAGTACAGGAAATTATGGGATCTTCCACCGGCTGAGAACCTCAAAGGTCCATGCAGAAATGATACCTGGAGAAGTTGTAGGCAGGTATGAAGGACCTGAGTGAGCAAAAGTCATCTTCCATGGCAAATAACCTGGTCAGGATGAAGGGATGTGTCTGAATCATCCTCTCTCTTTTTATTGTAGAGAAGATGGACCAAACCAGGCCTGTGTGGAGAGCTGTTCCTGGGTGCCTATGGTTGATATACCATTCTACCTTGTGAAAGTGTCACAGGAAGTAGGGGAAGCCTCCATCTCATGGGACCCTTGGAAGCAACAGTTAGGACAAAGTGGTTGCCAAGGCAGTGACCTCATTCAGTTCCAAAGAATGTGACATACCTCATTTCCTTGGTGATGGAACTCTCGGAAATTTGTATCCAAGAAGCCAGGCACCCAGAGGCAGTCCCAGTCCCAGTCCCAGTGGGTCACTTGTTTGGATTTACCAAGGACAGAGTCAGTTTTCTTGGTACCTACTGATGTGAGGATGGCCTAATGCCAGGAGAACTCTAAAGAGGGACCTTTCCTGAGAAAGCAGGTAGTGGCTAACCACTTTTTCCTGACAACTACACAGAGTTGAACAAGGAAACAAGATCTGAGAGAAGACAGGCCATTTAGGGGGAACATAGTATGGCCCGCAGTCAGAGGAAACTCCGGATAGTCACAGACCTACTTGGGGTAAGGAGGTGCCTTTGTGGGAGTGGGTGTGGGTTTGTTGTTTTGTCTCATGTTCTGAGAATAGGTAGGAAAGGCGGTTTGTTTGGTTTGTAGTGGACAGTTTCTAGTAAATTGTTTGACAAGGCGAGTGTTTCTGTTTCGGTGTATCCCAATGTGTCCGTTGTTGTAGACATTAAAAAGAGAATGCATTAATGGATGTGTCCTGTCTAGTATAAGTCTTCCCATAATTCATCCTGCCCAATATATGAATGGACTGCAGCTTGTCTTATCGATGTGCAACACCTACTATCTTTCTAAGTTGCTGTTTTCTTCCTGAATTCTGGCCACTCTCCAGAATAGGCGCATGGTTTTGTGTCCAAAATATGTACCACCTCCAAGCTCTGTGACATGTCCATGTAATGGATAGCTGAAGAGAATGGCGAGCATTTCAGAAAACTCAGATATCAGTGTGACCAGGAAAGTCTCAGTGCAGAAACCTGCTTTGGGCAATTTGCTACTAATTGTTGTGTTGCACTGAATGTCAGGAAGGTCTTTGCCTCAGGCCACCCCTTTGTGAAACCTGAAGAAAACAGTTTTCAAATACAAATGAATGGGCATCACCTGTGGCTTCTGGCTTCATTGCTTTGAGAATGGATGTGTCTGAATCAGCCTCTTGGCCATGTGTGTGGCTGTGACTTAGATTCTCAACACCTGATGAATCTAAAGAATGATCCCATGCGTGCATCCAAAACCATAAGGGCAAAAAATCATTCATTGTGGATGAAATCTCTTGCCTTCCTCTGTTAGGTTCCTGCACTCCATCAAATGAGAATAGGGATTCTTTGGGTCAAATGAGTTCTTCAAATCTCTGCAGAGGTGTTTGGGTTTTCGAATAACTTTAAATCACATAAAGAATCTATTCCTGAAATCAGTAGGCCTCAAATTGGAGAAACACAGAAGAATTAACGGCAGGCTTATTTGATCATTGCTGGTTCACAGAAACGGTGTCCAGGCCACCCTGACTTTTGGCAAATGAGGGGCAAACGAGCTGATTTTGGACACTGTCTTGGGCTGCGCCCCTCATGGAAACCTCCAGCCAGAGGTTAAGATGAGTTACTATATGGAATAAGATGAGGGCCATGTGGGAGTGTTTCGGTTTTAATTTTGGTCATTTGTGTGGCATTGGAAAAAATGACTGGGTCCACGTGGGCTTAAACTCTGGTGTGATTCCCCTTAGAGACTGGGTTTTAGAACTGAACTCAGAGAAGCATTGCCATGAATTTTGTTAGGATTTCAAGAGGCCACGCATGAAAGTCGCTCTTGGAAACTGAGACCTAGGCCCTGGGTGGATTTCCACAGAGGCCTGGGAATCTCAGCAAGGATATCACATGATTTTATTCTTAAAGACATGGCAGCCATAGTTGAGAGTCAAAACACACATGGACCTCACATTGTAGACCTCAATGGGCCTGGCCTAATGTGACCTTTTGACCACTCTTTGGAAAGCCTTGCCTGTGAGAATTCTCCAGAGATTTCATTGAAATGAGCTTCCTCACCATTTAATGTTTGCTGAATGAATTGAAACCCACAGTGCCTCCAACTTCATGCTTGAAAAATGGCTAGATAAATACCATGAAATTTTTGAAATTTCTATGACCAGGTGGCACTGGAGAAACATTGGATGTCCTGTTGCTGATCATGAGTATACCAGACAGTGCCTTGATTTACGGAGTTTCATGAAAATGGTGTAGAATAGGATGGCAGTAAGTTGGAGCCTGCTGAGTAGTGGGTCTAGAGCAGTCGTGGGGAGGTGTTTGATAAAACATCCGTGGTAGGGCCATGTGGATCTACCATTGGATTCCAAATGGCTTGTAACTGACGTGGTACAGCCAGCCGACCCTTATATGTAAAGGCATCTTGTTATATGGAGAGTTTTCAGAGGAAAATTAAGAATCAGGTTGATATGGACAAGGGGGCAATGGGGCAAGCTGTGAGAGATCGAAGCTTATTTGGTGCATTCTCTAGCAGACCCTGACCCACCACACGTGACAGAACTCCCTCCAGCACTCTGTCCCCAGATTAGCTCCTAGTATTTCGTGAAACAAATACAAAACTCACAGTGCAGAAGCAAAAATACCACAAAAAGTGGAGGAGGACCAAATGGCTTTACAGTCCACACGGGGAGAAACTTAGTCCCCAGTGGCCTCAGTTTACCTACAAAGAGTGGATTCAGCACTGCTTCATCTTGTTCATTGGAAAATAAGAAACCATGTCCTCCAGGTCACATAGATGCAGACCCAGCTTTGATGGTCTCACTACAAAGGAAGACAAATCTCCTGAAAACAACATATATTTCAAGGGCGGAAGCTCAGAGGCAGTTTCTCAAAAAGTTTTTAGGCCAGCAGAGCTCCATATTTGTGGAGTGTTTACGCTGTCCCTTAGTTTTGCAAACTCCTCTACCACCTCCAAGGTTGTGAACTCCTGAGCACTTTTCATTCCAGATATGTAATCACTGATTTTGTAACTCTTCTCCTCTAATTGTGTCTTACTTGGGGTGAAGGTAATGTCAAGGCATTCTTCTGGATGAGAGCGGGAGGATATTTGTGCAGCATATATTTACATACACATTGGATTCATTTTCCAATTTTCCATTCGAAATGCTGAATTCCTGACACTAAGCCATACCTAGTAGACTCAGACTATTCATCCTAATATAATGGGGAATATTAACCCAACACAATAGAAATACAAGCACTTCAGAGGAGACATGTTGTATAGTTGGACTTGACATTTGCATTATATAAGGTAGGAGTTATAAATGTATTCAAATTTTAGTGGACATATTCTCCATGTGTTTTTAAACTTAACAAATATGTGAATTCTTGTTTCCCTTTTCTGTAGCCTATTCACACATGTATATATATATATGCATATATAGAATCCTAGCAGGTATCATACGTACATTTTGTGAGGTGGCTCTCTTAGCAGATACAAATTGTGAGAAGAGTGCACTCCTCCTAAATGCTGTTGGAAATAAAAATTCAACCTATAGGAGACCGTCCTAGTCGAACAACGTTATACATAAAGTCATATTCAGTAAAATAAATATTTTTGCATTTCTGGATGACATATATTTACTGATGAATTTCGATTGGCATTTATATTGGTACTTTTTAATGTCTGTGAGTGTTGTGTGTGTGTGTGTGTGTGTGTGTGTGTGTGTATAGATATAGATATAGATATAGATATACTCTCCAAATTTTTCAAAATATGAAATATATGTGTCTAATATACACTCTCTAAATTCATTCATGTTCATGTATGTGGATTTATAATCAACTTTTCACAAGATTATAATCAGAAATATTCATGCACCTGAAATACATATTTGTTTCCTAGTACTGAAAACTAACTTCAGTGAATGGTGCATACATATCCTAATTATTCTACAGTAACTGACCCAGTCTAACATCAATGCAAGTAGACTCCTATGGGACATGATATGTAATTTGTCATTCATTTGTATTCGACACTGGTACATTATTGTTTCTTCAGTTTTTGCACATCATAGGATATACATTTCACCCAGAAGTTCACAAATTAATAGGCATTTGTTTCAACTTTAATCACTTCTTGCTTCAGAACACATGTATTGTCAGGGTTTCTTGACTGGTCTATTCATGAGAATTCTTACCAAACACATTATTTTGAATTTCCATAATCATTTTGAAGCAAAACTCACAAACACTTCATGATAAAAGAAAACACTAATATTTCCATTAGATAAATAACTGGTTGGAATTAATGATTGTATATCAATATACGATTTCCTTTAATTTTTCAGATATCAGTTCAATGCATTATTTAAAGTTCAAAAAAGTTGTATTATTTATTCACAGTATGGTCTATTCATGCTTTTTCTCTATGTTCATACAAACAGGGTACACCTCTTTGTACAACCAATTCTAATTTTACATCTTCAATATATTGCTCCCAGAAATGGTGAAAGAAATACTCATGTCACCTCATTATCACAGTAATATTCTGGACAAAAAATGGAAAGGTCACACTTATGATTGTACCAAAGCCTAAATAGAAAGTGAACATGGATTTCTAAAAACATCCATGTCCAGGTTGCCTAATGCTGTCAATTGTCAATTCTATTGGTGACTACATATTTGTTTTTTCCTAATTTATATATTCAAACTCAACCCTGTTGAAAATGTCTAATTCTATCACTCACTTTATACTTTGCCTCATTTCGTAATGTTTCTATTGATATCGGCTTTTCTACATATTTTCCCCAGTTCAACATACTGACTGACTCTTCATATGTGCTGACATTTACATTCACTCTATAACCGAAAGTCTATTGCTAAAGAACTTTTGGTCCAAATCCTATACTCACTCTTCTTCCTAAACCTACCGACTATCTTCCTAATCCTACTGAATATCCCTTTTTGACTGGATGTTCTCTTCTAAATTCAATCATCCAATTTACAAGGTCGTATGCCATTGTATATCGAATTATCTGAGACAACTTTGCAGAACATAATTCAAAGCTAAGTATCCCAATCAAGGGCAAAACTATTCTGGGCTTCAAATCATACCTTGATATCTGTTTTCATACTTATATTTCACCTCTATATTCTTGTAAATATTGCATGTTTCCAATACCATTATTCATCGCACAGAATCATTCCTAACCCAAATGAAACCTGTTTTTAACCCCAAGTATACACTGTTCCCTCAATCAATTTACAGAAGAGCAGGGACAGAGTGGTTCTTACAATACAGGAAAGTTGGGGGCCTTCCACCTGATGAGAACCACAAATGTCCATGCAAAAATGATACCTGGAGAAGTTGTAGGCAGGTATGAAGCACCAGAGAGAGCAAAAGTCCTCTTCCATGGAAAAGAACCTGGTCAGGATGAAGGGATGTGTCTGAATCAGCCTCTCTCTTCTTAATTTAGAGATGATGGACCAAACCAGGCATGAGTGGAGAGCTGTTCCCGGGTGCCAATGGTTGATATACATTCTACCTTATGAAAGTGTCACAGGAAGTAGGGGCAACCTACATCTTATGTTACCCTTGGAAGCAACTGTTTGGACAAAGTGGGTGCTAAGGCAGGGACCTCATTCAGTTCCAAAGAATGTGACATACCTCATTTCCTTGGTGATGGAACTCTCTGAACTTGGTATCCAAGAAGCCAGGCACCCAGAGGCAGTCCAAGTCCCAGTCCCAGTGGGCTCACTTGTTTGGATTTACCAAGGACAGTCAGTTTTCTTGGTACCTAATGATGTGAGGATGGCCAAATGCCAGGAGAGCTGTGAAGATGGATCTTTCCTGAGAAAACAGGTAGTGTCTAACCACTTTTTCCTGACATCTTCACAGAGTTGGTCAATGAAACAAGATCTGAGAGAAGACAGTCCATTTTGGGGGAACATAACAGTCAGAGGATACTCCGGATAGTCACAGACCTACTTGGGGGAAGGAGGTGCCTTTGTGGGAGTGGGTGTGGGTTTGTTGTTTTGTCTCATGTTCTGAGAATAGATAGGAAAGGCGGTTTGTTTGGTTTGGAATGGACAGTTTCTAGTAAGTCATTTGACACGGCGAGTGTTTCTGTTTCTGTGTATCCCCCTGTGTTCGTTGTTGTAGACATTAGAAAAGAGAATGCATTAATGTGTGTGTCCTGTCTAATATAAATCTTCCCATAATTCATCCTGCCCAATATATGAAAGGACTGAAGCTTGTCTTATCGATGTGCACCACCTGCTATCTTTCTAAGTTGTTGTTTTCTTTTTGAATTCTGGACAATTTCCAGAATAGGCTCATGGATTTGTGTCCAAAATATGTACCACCTCCAAGCTCTGTGAAATGGCCGTGTACTGGATAGCTGAAGAGAATGGCGAGCATCTCAGAAAACTCAGATATCAGTGTGACCAGGAAAGTCTCAGTGCAGAAAACCTGCTTTGGGCCTTTTGCTTACTTATTGTTGTGTTGCACTGAATGTCAGGAAGGTCTTTGCCTCAGGCCACCCCTTTGTGAAGCCTGAAGAAAACAGTTTTCAAATGAAAATGAATGGGCCTCACCTGTGGCTCTTTGCTTAATTGCTTTGGAAAGGGATGTGTCTTTATCAGCTTCTTGGACCTGTGTGGGGCTGTGACTTAGGTTCTCAGCACCTGATGGATCTTAAGAATGATCCCATGTGAGCTTCCAAAACCAAAATAGCATAAAATATCATTCATTGTGGATGAAGTCTCTTGCCTTCCTCTGTTAGGTTCCTGCACTCCATCAAATGAGAATAGGAAGTCTTTGGGTCAAATGAGTTCTTCAAAGCCCTGCAGAGGTGCTTGTGTTTTCGCATGACTCTAAATCACCTAAAGAATCGATTCCTAAAATCAGTATGCCTGAAATTGGAGAAACACAGAAGTATTAATGGCAGGCTTATTTGTTCACTCCTGGTTCACAGAAACGGTGTCCAGGCTACCCTGACTTTAGGCAAATGAGGGGCAAAGGAGCTGATTTTGGACACTGTCTTGGGCTGCGCCCCTCATGGAAACCCCCAGCCAGAAGTTAAGATGATTGACTATATGGAATAAGATGAGGGCCATGTGGGAGTGTTTTGGTTTTAATGTTGCTCATTTGTGTGGCATTGGAAAAAATGATTGGGTCCACGTGGGCTTGAACTCTGGTGTGATTCCCCTTAGACACTGGGTTTTGGAAGTGAACTCAGGGAAGCATTGCCATGAATTTTGTTGGGATTTTAAGAGGCCAAGCATGAAAGTCACTCTTGGAAACTGAGACCTAGACCCCGGGTGGATTTCCACAGAGGTCTGGGAATCTCAGCAAGGATATTACATTATTTTATTTTAAAAGGAATGGCAGCCATAGTTGAGAGTCAAAACACACATGGACATCATATTGTAGACCACAATGGGCCTGGCCTAATGTGACCTTTTGTCCACTCTTTGGTAAGCCTTGCCTGTGAGAGTTCTCCAGAGATTTCATTGAAATGAGCTTCCTCACCATTTAATGTTTGCTGAATGAATTGAAACCCACAGTGCCTCCAACTTCATGCATGAAAAATGGCTAGATAAATACCATGACATTTTTGAAATTCCTATGACCAGGTGGCACTGGGGAAACATTGGATGTCCTGTTGCTGATCATGAGTATACCAGACAGTGCCTTGATTTACTGAGTTTCATGAAAATGGTGTAGAACAGAGATGCCAGTATGTTGGAGCCTGCTGAGTAGTGGGTCTAGAGCAGTGGTGGGGAGGTGTTTGATAAAACATCCGTGATAGGGCCATGTGGATCTACCATTGGATTCCAAATGGCTTGTAACGGACATGGTGCAGCCAGCAGACCCTTATATGTAAAGGCATCTTGTTATATGGAGAGTTAGCAGAGGAAAATTAAGAATCAGGTTGATATGGACAAGGGGACAATGGGGCAAGCTGTGAGAGATAGAAGCATAGTTGGTGCATTCTCTTGCAGACCCTGACCCACCACACGTGACAGAACTCCCTCCAGCACTGTGTCCCAGTTTAGCTCCTAGTGTTTCGTGAAACAAATACCAAACTCACAGTGCAGCAGCAAAAACACCACAAAAAGAGGAGAAGGAACAAATGGCTTCACAGTCCACACGGGGAGACACTTAGTCCCCAGTGGCCTCAGTTTACCTACAAAAAGAGGATTCAGCACTGCTTCATCTTGTTCATTGGAAAATAAGAAACCATGTCCTCCAGGTCACATAGATGCAGACCCAGCTTTGATGGTCTCACTACAAAGGAAGCCAAATCTCATGAAAACAACATATATTTCAAGTGCGGAAGCTCAGAAGCAGTTTCTCAAAAAGTTTTAGGCCAGCAGAGTTACATGTTTGTGGAGTGTTTACCATGCCCCTTACTTTTGGAAACTCCTAAACCACCTGCAAAGTTGTGAACTCCTGAGCATTTTCCATTCCAGATATGTATTCACTGATTGTGTAACTCTTCTCCTCTAATTGTGTCTTACTTGGGGTGAAGGTAATGTCAAGGCATTGTTTTGGATGAGAGCGGGAGGATATTTGTGCAGCATATATTTACATACACATTGGATTCATTTTCCAATTTTTCATTCGAAGTACTGAATCCCTGACACTAACCCATACCTAGTAGACTCAGACTATTCATCCTAATATAATGGGGAAAATTAACCCAACACAATAGAAATACAAGCACTTCAGAGGAGACATGTTCTATAGTTGGACTTGACATTTGCATTATATAAGGTAGGAGTTATACATCTAGTCAAATTTTAATTGAAATATTCTCCATGTGTTTTTAAACTTAACAAATATGTGAATACTTGTTTCCAATTTCTGTAGCCTATTCACACATGTATATTTATATGCATATATAGAATCCTACCAGGTATCACACGTACATTTTTGTAAGGTGGATGTCTTGGCAGATACAAATTGTGAGAAGTGTTCACTCCTCCTAAATGCTGTTGGAAATGAAAATTCAACCTATAAGAGAGCGTCCTAGAAGAACAACATTATACATAAACTCATGTTCAGTAACATAAATATTTTTGCATATGTGGATGATATATATTTACTGATGAATTTCGATTGGCATTTATATAGGTACTTTTTAATGTCTGTGATTGTTGTGTGTGTGTGTGTGTGTGTGTGTGTGTGTATAGATATAGATATAGATATACTCTCCAAAGTTTTCCAAATATGAAATATTTGTGTCTAGTATACACTCTCTAAATTCATTCATGTTTATGTATGTTGATTTATAATCAACTTTTCACAAGATTATAATCAGAAATATTCATCCACCTGAAATACATATTTGTTTCCTAGTACTGACTACTAACTTCAGTGAAGGGTGCATACAAATCCTAATTATTCTACAGTATCTGACCCAGTCTAAAATCAATGCAAGTAGACTCCTATGGGACATGATATGTAATTTGTCATTCATTTGTATTCGACACTGGTACATTATTGTTTCTTCAGTTTTTGCACATCATAGGATATACATTTCATCCACAAGTTCACAAATTAATAGGCATTTGTTTCAACATTAATCACTTCTTGCTTCAGAACACATGTATTGTCAGGGTTTCTTGACGGGTCTTTTCATGAGACTTCTTTCCAAACACATTATTTTGAATTTCCATAATCATTTTGAAGCAAAACTCACACACTCTTCATGATAAACCAAAACACTAATATTTCCATTAGATATATAACTGGGTGGAATGAATGATTGTATATCAATATACAATTTCCTATTATTTTTCAGATATCAGTTCAATTCATTATTTAAAGTTCAAAAAAGTTATATTATTTATTCACAGTATGGTCTATTCGTGGTTTTTCTCTATGTTCATAGAAACAGGGTACACCTATTTGTACCCCCGATTCTAATTTTACATCTTCAATATATTGCTCCAAGAAATGGTGAAAGAAATACTCATGTCACCTCATTATCACAGTAATATTCTGGACAAAAAATGGAAAGGTCACACTTATGATTGTACCAAAGCCTAAATGGAAAGTGAACATGGATTTCTAAAAACATCCATGTCCAGGTTGCCTAATGCTGTCAATTGTCACTCCTATTGGTGACTACATATTTGTTTTTTCCTAATTTATATATTGAAACTCAACCCTGTTGAAAATGTCTAATTCTATCCCTCACTTTATACTTTGCCTGATTTCGTAATGTTTCCATTGATATCTGCTTTTCTACATATTTTCCCCAGTTCAACATAGTGTCTGACTCTTCATATGTGCTGACATTTACATTCACTCTATAACCAAAAGTCTATTGCTAAAGAACTTTTGGTCCAAATCCTATACTCACTCGTCTTCCTAAACCTACCGACTATCTTCCTAATCCTACTGAATATCCCTTTTTGACTGGATGTTCTCTTCTAAATTCAATCATCCAATGTACAAGGTCCTATGCCATTGTATATCAAATTATCTGAGACATCTTTGCAGAACATAATTCAAAGCTAAGTATCCCAATCAAGGGCAAAACCCTTCTGGGCTTCAAAGCATACCTAGATTTCTTTTTTCATACTTATATTTCACCTCTATATTCTTGTAAATATTGCAGGTTCCCAATGCCATTATTCATCGCACAGAATCATTCGTCACCAAATCAAACCTGTTTTTAACCCCAAGTATACACTCTTCCCTCAATCATTTTACAGAAGAGCAGGGACAGAGGGGTTCTTTCAATACAGGAAATTTGGGGATCTTCCACCAGATGAGAACCTCAAATGTCCATGCACAAATGATACCTGGAGAAGTTGTAGCCAGGTATGAAGCACCTGAGAGAGCAAAAGTCATCTTCCATGGCAAACAACCTGGTCAGGAAGAAGGGATGTGTCTGAATCTGCCTCTCTCTTCTTATTGTACACAAGGTGGAACAATCCAGGCCTGAGTGGAGAGCTGTTCCCGGGTGCCAATGGTTGATATACATTCTACCTTATGAAAGTGTCACAGGAAGTAGGGGAAACCTCCATCTTATGTAACCCTTGGAAGCAACTGTTAGGACAAAATGGTTGCCAAGGCAGTGACCTCATTCAGTTCCAAAGAATGTGACATACCTCATTTCCTTGGTGATGGAACTCTCTGAACTTGGTATCCAAGAAGCCAGGCACCCAGAGGCAGTCTCAGTCCCAGGCCCAGCAGGCTCACTTGTTGGGATTTACCAAGGACAGAGTCAGTTTTCTTGGTACCTAATGATGTGAGGATGGCCAAATGCCAGGAGAGCTCTGAAGATGGAACTTTCCTGAGAAAACAGGTAGTGGCTAACCACCTTTTCCTGACATCTTCACAGAGTTGGTCAAGGAAACAAGATCTGAGAGAAGACAGGCCATTTCGGGGGAACATAGTATGGCCCACCAGTCAGAGGACACTCCGGATAGTCACAGACCTACTTGGGGGAAGGAGGTGCCTTTGTGGGAGTGGGTGTGTGTTTGTTGTTTTGTCTCATGTTCTGAGAATAGATAGGAAAGGCGTTTTCTTTGGTTTGGAGTGGACAGTTTCTAGTAAGTCATTTGACACGGCGAGTGTTTCCTGGTTCTGTGTATCCCACTGTGTCCGTTGATGTAGACATTAGAAAGGAGAATGCATTAATGGATGTGTCCTGTCTAGTATAAATCTTCCCATAATTCATCCTGCCCAATATATGAATGGACTGCAGCTTGTCTAATCGATGTGCAACACCTGCTATCTTTCTAAGTTGTTGTTTTCTTCCTGAATTCTGGCCACTCTCCAGAATAGGCTCATGGATTTGTGTCCAAAATATGTACCACCTCCAAGCTCTGTGACATGGCCATGTAAAGGATAGTTGAAGAGAATGGCGAGCATCTCAGAAAACTCAGATATCAGTGTGACTAGGAAAGTCTCAGTGCAGAAACCCTGCTTTGGGCCTTTTGCTTACTTATTCTTATGTTGCACTGCATGTCAGGAAAGTCTTTGCCTCAGGCCACCCCTTTGTGAAGCCTGAAGAAAACAGTTTTCAAATGGAAATGAATTGGCCTCACCTGTGGATCTTTGCTTAATTGCTTTGGAAAGGGATGTGTCTTTATCAGCTTCTTGGACCTGTGTGTGGCTGTGACTTAGATTCTCAGCACCTGATGGATCTGAAGAATGATCCCATGTGAGATTCCAAAACCAAAATGGCAAAAAATATCATTCATTGTGGATGAAGTCTCTTGCCTTCCTCTGTTAGGTTCCTGCACTCCAACAAATGAGAATAGGGATTCTGTGAGTCAAATGAGTTCTTCAAAGCCCTGCAGAGGTGCTTGTGTTATTGCATGACTCTAAATCACCTAAAGAATCGATACCTAAAATCAGTAGCCCTCAAATTGGAGAAACACAGAAGTATTAATGGCAGGCTTATTTGTTCACTCCTGGTTCACAGCAACGGTGTCCAGGCTACCCTGACTTTAGGCAAATGAGGGGCAAACGAGCTGATTTTGGACACTGTCTTGGGCTGCGCCCCTCTTGGAAACCTCCAGCCAGAGGTTAAGATGATTGACTATATGGAATAAATGAGGGCCATATGTGAGTGTTTTGGTTTTAATTTTGGTCATTTGTGTGGCATTGGAAAAAATGACTGGTTCCACGTGGGCTTGAACTCTAGTGTGATTCCCCTTAGACACTGGGTTTTGGAACTGAACTCAGAGAAGCATTGCTCTGAATTTTGTTGGGATTTTAAGAGGCCACGCATGAAAGTCACTCTTGGAAACTGAGACCTACGCCACGGGGGGAATTCCACAGAGGCCTGGGAATCTCAGCAAGGATATCACATGATTTTATTCTTAAAGAAATGGCATCCATAGTTGAGAGTCAAACACACATGGACCTCACATTGTAGACCTCAATGAGCCTGGCCTAATGTGATATTTTGTCCACTCTTTGGGAAGCCTTACCTGTGAGATTTCTCCAGAGATTTCATTGAAATGAGCTTCCTCAACATTTAATGTTTGCTGAATGAATTGAAACCCACAGTGCCTCCAACTTCATGCTTGAAAAATGGCTAGATAAATACCATGAAATTTTTGAAATTCCTATGACCAGGTGGCACTGGAGAAACATTGGATGTCCTGTTGCTGATCATGAGTATACCAGACAGTGCCTTGATTTACTGAGTTTCATGAAAATGGTGTAGAACACAGATGCCAGTATGTTGGAGCCTGCTGAGTAGTGGGTCTAGAGCAGTGGTGGGGAGGTGTTTGATAAAACATCCGTGGTAGGGCCATGTGGATCTACCATTGGATTCCAAATGGCTTGTAACTGACATGGTGCAGCCAGCAGACCCTTATATGTAAATGCATCTTGTTATATGGAGAGTTAGCAGAGGAAAATTAAGAATCAGGTTGATATGGACAAGGGGACAATGGGGCAAGCTTTGAGAGATAGAAGCATAGTTGGTGCATTCTCTTACAGACCCTGACCCACCACACATGACAGAACTCCCTCCAGCACTGTGTCCCAGTTTATCTCCTAGTATTTCGTGAAACAAATACCAAACTCACAGTGCAGCAGCAAAAACACCACAAAAAGAGGAGAAGGAACAAATGGCTTCACAGTCCACACAGGGAGACACTTAGTCCCCAGTGGCCTCAGTTTACCTACAAAAAGAGGATTCAGCACTGCTTCATCTTGTTCATTGAAAAATAAGAAACCATGTCCTCCAGGTCACATAGATGCAGACCCAGCTTTGATGGTCTCACTACAAAGGAAGCCAAATCTCCTGAAAACAACATATATTTCAAGTGCGGATGCTCAGAGGCAGTTTCTCAAAAAGTTTTTAGGCCAGCAGAGCTCCATATTTGTGGAGTGTTGACCCTGTCCCCTAGTTTTGGAAACTCCTCTACCCCCTCCAAGGTTGTGAACTCCTGAGCATTTTCCATTCCAGATATGTATTCACTGATTTTGTAACTCTTCTCCTCTAATTTTGTCTTACTTGAGGTGAAGGTAATGTGAAGGCATTTTTCTGGATGAGAGCGGGAGGATATTTGTGCAGCCTATATTTACATACACATTGGATTCATTTTCCAATTTTCCATTCGAAGTACTGAATCCCTGACACTAACCCATACCTAGTAGACTCAGACTATTCATCCTAATATAATGGGGGAAATTAACACAACACAATAGAAATACAAGCACTTCAGAGGAGACATGTTGTATAGTTGGACTCGACATTTGCATTATATAAGGTAGGGGTTATAAATCTAGTCAAATTTTAATTGAAATATTCTCCATGTGTTTTTAAACTTAACAAATATGTGAATTCTTGTTTCCGTCTTCTGTAGCCTCTTCACACATGTATATTTATATGCATATATAGAATCCTACCAGGTATCACATGTACATTTTTGTGAGGTGGCAGTCTTGGCAGATACAAATTGTGAGAAGTGTTCACTCTTCCTAAATGCTATTGGAAATGAAAATTCAACCTATAAAAGAGCGTCCTAGTAGAACAACTTTATACATAAACTCATGTTCAGGAAAATAAATATTTTTGTCTCTGTGGATGATATATATTTACTGATGAATTCAGATTGGCATTTATATTGGTACTTTTTAATGTCTGTGAGTGTTGTGTGTGTGTATGTGTTTGTGTGTGTGTGTATATATATATATATATATATATATATATATATATATATATATATAGATAGGTAGATAGATAGATAGATATAGATATAGATATAGATATAGATATAGATAGATAGATAGATAGATATAGATAGATAGATAGATAGATATAGATATAGATATAGATATACTCTCCAAATTTTTCAAAATATAAAATATATGTGTCTAATATACACTCTCTATATCATTCATGTTCATGTATGTGGATTTGTAATCAACTTTTCACAAGATTATAATCAGAAATATTCATCCACCTGAAATACATATTTGTTTTGTAGTACTGAAAACTAACTTCAGTGAAAGGTGCATACAAATCCTACTTAACAACAGTAACTGACCCAGTCTAACATCAATGCAAGTAGACTCCTATGGGACATGATATGTAATTTGTCATTCATTTGTATTCGACACTGGTACATTATTGTTTCTTCAGTTTTTGCACATCATAGGATATACATTTCATCCACAAGTTCACAAATTAATAGGCATTTGTTTCAACATTAATCACTTCTTGCTTCAGAACACATGTATTGTCAGGGTTTCTTGACTGGTCTTTTCATGAGACTTCTTTCCAAACACATTATTTTGAATTTCCATAATCATTTTGAAGCAAAACTCACACACTCTTCATGATAAACCAAAACACTAATATTTCCATTAGATATATAACTGGGTGGAATGAAGGATTGTATATCAATATACAATTTCCTTTTATCTTTCAGATATCAGTTCAATTCATTATTTAAAGTTCAAAAAAGTTATATTATTTATTCACAGTATGGTCTATTCGTGGTTTTTCTCTATGTTCATAGAAACAGTGTACACCTATTTGTACCCCCGATTCTAATTTTACATCTTCAATATATTGCTCCCAGAAATGGTGAAAGAAATACTCATGTCACCTCATTATCACAGTAATATTCTGGACAAAAAATGGAAAGGTCACACTTATGATTGTACCAAAGCCTAAATGGAAAGTGAACATGGATTTCTAAAAACATCCATGTCCAGGTTGCCTAATGCTGTCAATTGTCACTCCTATTGGTGACTACATATTTGTTTTTTCCTAATTTATATATTGAAACTCAACCCTGTTGAAAATGTCTAATTCTATCCCTCACTTTATACTTTGCCTGATTTCGTAATGTTTCCATTGATATCTGTTTTTCTACATATTTTCCCCAGTTCAACATAGTGTCTGACTCTTCTTATGTGCTGACATTTACATTCACTCTATCACCAAAAGTCTATTGCTAAAGAACTTTTGGTCCAAATCCTATACTCACTCGTCTTCCTAAACCTACCGACGATCTTCCTAATCCTACATAATATCCATTTTTGACTGGATGTTCTCTTCTAAATTCAATCATCCAATGTACAAGGTCCTATGCCATTGTATATCAAATTATCTGAGACATCTTTGCAGAACATAATTCAAAGCTAAGTATCCCAATCAAGGGCAAAACCCTTCTGGGCTTCAAAGCACACCTAGATTTCTTTTTTCATACTTATATTTCACCTCTATATTCTTGTAAATATTGCAGGTTCCCAATGCCATTATTCATCGCACAGAATCATTCGTCACCAAATCAAACCTGTTTTTAACCCCAAGTATACACTGTTCCCTCAATCATTTTACAGAAGAGCAGGGACAGAGTGGTTCTTACAATACAGGAAAGTTGGGGATATTCCACCAGATGAGAACCTCAAATGTCCATGCACAAATGATACCTGGAGAAATTATAGGCAGGTATGAAGCACCTGAGAGAGCAAAAGTCATCTTCCATGGCAAACAACCTGGTCAGGATGAAGGGATGTGTCTGAATCTGCCTCTCTCTTCTTATTGTAGACAAGGTGGAACAATCCAGGCCTGAGTGGAGAGCTGTTCCCGGGTGCCAATGGTTGATATACATTCTACCTTTGAAAGTGTCACAGGAAGTAGGGGAAACCTCCATCTTATGTAACCCTTGGAAGCAACTGTTAGGACAAAGTGGTTGCCAAGGCAGTGACCTCATTCAGTTCCAAAGAATGTGACATACCTCATTTCCTTGGTGATGGAACTCTCTGAACTTGGTATCCAAGAAGCCAGGCACCCAGAGGCAGTCCCAGTCCCAGGCCCAGTGGGCTCACTTGTTTGGATTTACCAAGGACAGAGTCAGTTTTCTTGGTACCTAATGATGTGAGGATGGCCAAATGCCAGGAGAGCTCTGAAGATGGACCTTTCCTGAGAAAACAGGTAGTGGCTAACCACTTTTTCCTGACATCTTCACAGAGTTGGTCAAGGAAACAAGATCTGAGAGAAGACAGGCCATTTCGGGGGAACATAGTATGGCCCACAGTCAGAGGACACTCCAGATACTCACAGACCTACTTGGGGGAAGGAGGTGCCTTTGTGGGAGTGGGTTTGGGTTTGTTGTTTTGTCTCATGTTCTGAGAATAGATAGAAAGGGCCGTTTTTTTGGTTTAGAGCGGACAGTTTCTAGTAAGTCATTTGACAAGGCGAGTGTTTCTGTTTATGTGTATCCCACTGTGTCCGTTGTTGTAGACATTAGAAAAGAGAATGCATTAATGGATGTGCCCTGTCTAGTATAAATCTTCCCATAATTCATCCTGCCCAATATATGAATGGACTGCAGCTTGTCTTATCGATGTGCAACACCTGCTATCTTTCTAAGTTGTTGTTTTCTTTCTGAATTCTGGCCACTCTCCAGAATAGGCTCAGGGATTTGTGTCCAAAATATGTACCACCTCCAAGCTCTGTGACATGGCCATGTACTGGATAGCTGAAGAGAATGGCGAGCATCTCAGAAAACTCAGATTTCTGTGTCACCAGGTTAGTCTCAGTGCAGAAACCCTGCTTTGGGCCTTTTGCTTACTTATTGTTGTGTTGCACTGAATGTCAGGAAGGTCTTTGCCTCAGGCCACCCCTTTGTGAAGCTTGAAGAAAACAGTTTTCAAATGGAAATGAATGGGCCTCACCTGTGGCTCTTTGTTTAATTGCTTTGGAAAGGGATGTGTCTTTATCAGCCTCTTGGACCTGTGTGTGGCTGTGACTTAGATTCTCAGCACCTGATGGATCTTAAGAATGATCCCATGTTAGCTTCCAAAACCAAAATGGCAAAAAAATATCATTCATTGTGGATGAAGTCTCTTGCCTTCCTCTGTTAGGTTCCTGCCCTCCAACAAATGAGAATAGGGATTCTTTGGATCAAATGAGTTCTTAAAGCCCTGCAGAGGTGCTTGTGTTTTTGCATGACTCTAAATCACCTAAAGAATCCATACCTAAAATCAGTAGGCCTCAAATTGGAGAAACACAGAAGTATTAACGGCAGGCTTATTTGTTCACTCCTGGTTCACAGCAACGGTGTCCAGGCTACCCTGACTTTAGGCAAATGAGGGGCAAACGAGCTGATTTTGGACACTGTCTTGGGCTGCGTCCCTCATGGAAACCTCCAGCCAGAGGTTAAGATGATTAACTATATGGAATAAGGTGAGGGCCATGTGGGAGTGTTTTGGTTTTAATGTTGGTCATTTGTGTGGCATTGGAAAAAATGACTGGGTCCACGTGGGCTTGAACTCTGGTGTGATTCCCCTTAGACACTGGGTTTTGGAACTGAACTCAGAGAAGCATTGCCATGAATTTTGTTGGGATTTTAAGAGGCCTCGCATGAAAGTCGCTCTTGGAAACTGAGACCTAGGCCCCGGGTAGATTTCCACAGAGGCCTGGGAATCTCAGCAAGGATATCACATGATTTTATTCTTAAAGAAATGGCAGCCATAATTGAGAGTCAAAACACACATGGACCTCACAATGTTGACCTCAATGGGCCTGGCCTAATGTGACGTTTTGTCCATTCTTTGGGAAGCCTTGCCTGTGACAGTTCTCCAGAGATTTCATTGAAATGAGCTTCCTAACCATTTAATGTTTGCTGAATGAATTGAAACCCACAGTGCCTCCAACTTCATGCTTGAAAAATGGCTAGATAAATACCATGAAATTTTTGAAATTCCTATGACCAGGTGGCACTGGAGAAACATTGGATGTCCTATTGCTGATCATGAGTATACCAGACAGTGCCTTGATTTACTGAGTTTCATGAAAATGGTGTAGAACAGAGATGCCAGTAATTTGGAGCCTGCTGAGTAGTGGGTCTAGAGCAGTGGTGGGGAGGCGTTTGATAAAACATCCGTGGTAGGACCATGTGCATCTACCATTGGATTCCAAATGGCTTGTAACTGACATGGTGCTGCCAGCAGACCCTTATATGTAAAGGCATCTTGTTATATGGAGACTTTTAAGAGGAAAATTAAGAATCAGGTTGATATGGACAAGGGGGCAATGGGGCAAGCTGTGAGAGATAGAAGCCTAGTTGGTGCATTCTCTTGCAGACCCTGACCCACCACACGTGACAGAACTCCCTCCAGCACACTGTCCCAGTTTAGCTGCTAGTATTTCATGAAACAAATACCAAACTCACAGTGCAGCAGCCTAAACACCACAAAAAGTGGAGGAGGACCAAATGGCTTCACAGTCCACACAGGGAGACGGGGAGACACTTAGTCCCCAGTGGCCTCAGTTTACCTATAAAGAGAGGATTCAGCACTGATTCATCTTGTTCATTGGAAAATAAGAAACCATGTCCTCCAGGTCACATAGATGCAGACGCAGCTTTGATGTTCTCACTACAAAGGAAGCCAAATCTCATGAAAACAACATATATTTCAAGTGCGGAATCTCAGAGGAAGTTTCTCAAAAAGTTTTTGGCCAGCAGAGATACAAGTTTGTGGAGTGTTTACCATGCCCCTTACTTTTGGAAACTCCTAAACCACCTCCAAGGTTGTGAACTCCTGAGCATTTTCCATTCCAGATATGTATTCACTGATTGTGTAACTCTTCTCGTCTAATTGTGTCTTACTTGGGGTGAAGGTAATGTCAAGGCATTGTTTTGGATGAGAGCAGGAGGATATTTGTGCAGCATATATTTACATACACATTGGATTCATTTTCCAATTTTTCATTCGAAGTACTGAATCCCTGACACAAACCCATACCTAGTAGACTCAGACTATTCATCCTAATATAATGGGGAAAATTAACCCAACACAATAGAAATACAAGCACTTCAGAGGAGACATGTTCTATAGTTGGACTTGACATTTGCATTATATAAGGTAGGAGTTATACATCTAGTCAAATTTTAATTGAAATATTCTCCATGTGTTTTTAAACTTAACAAATATGTGAATACTTGTTTCCAATTTCTGTAGCCTATTCACACATGTATATTTATATGCATATATAGAATCCTACCAGGTATCACATGTACATTTTTGTAAGGTGGATGTCTTGGCAGATACAAATTGTGAGAAGTGTTCACTCCTCCTAAATGCTGTTGGAAATGAAAATTCAACCTATAAGAGAGCGTCCTAGAAGAACAACATTATACATAAACTCATGTTCAGTAACATAAATATTTTTGCATCTGTGGATGATATATATTTACTGATGAATTTCGATTGGCATTTATATTGGTACTTTTTAATGTCTGTGAGTGTTGTGTGTGTGTGTGTGGGTGTGTGTGTGTGTGTGTGTGTGTGTGTGTGTGTGTATAGATATAGATATAGATATACTCTCCAAAGTTTTCCAAATATGAAATATATGTGTCTAGTATACACTCTCTAAATTCATTCATGTACATGTATGTTGATTTATAATCAACTTTTCACAAGATTATAATCAGAAATATTCATCCACCTGAAATACATATTTGTTTCCTAGGACTGACTACTAACTTCAGTGAAGGGTGCATACAAATCCTAATTATTCTACAGTGTCTGACCCAGTCTAACATCAATGTAAGTAGACTCCTATGGGACATGATATGTAATTTTTCATTCATTTGTATTCGACACTGGTACATTATTGTTTCTTCAGTTTTTGCACATCATAGGATATACATTTCATCCACAAGTTCACAAATTAATAGGCATTTGTTTCAACATTAATCACTTCTTGCTTCAGAACACATGTATTGTCAGGGTTTCTTGACGGGTCTTTTCATGAGACTTCTTTCCAAACACATTATTTTGAATTTCCATAATCATTTTGAAGCAAAACTCACACACTCTTCATGATAAACCAAAACACTAATATTTCCATTAGATATATAACTGGGTGGAATGAATGATTGTATATCAATATACAATTTCCTTTCATTTTTCAGATATCAGTTCAATTCATTATTTAAAGTTCAAAAAAGTTATATTATTTATTCACAGTATGGTCTATTCGTGGTTTTTCTCTATGTTCATAGAAACAGGGTACACCTATGTGTACCCCCGATTCTAATTTTACATCTTCAATATATTGCTCCCAGAAATGGTGAAAGAAATACTCATGTCACCTCATTATCACAGTAATATTCTGGACAAAAAATGGAAAGGTCACACTTATGATTGTACCAAAGCCTAAATGGAAAGTGAACATGGATTTCTAAAAACATCCATGTCCAGGTTGCCTAATGCTGTCAATTGTCACTCCTATTCGTGACTACATATTTGTTTTTTCCTAATTTATATATTGAAACTCAACCCTGTTGAAAATGTCTAATTCTATCCCTCACTTTATACTTTGCCTGATTTCGTAATGTTTCCATTGATATCTGCTTTTCTACATATTTTCCCCAGTTCAACATAGTGTCTGACTCTTCATATGTGCTGACATTTACATTCACTCTATCACCAAAAGTCTATTGCTAAAGAACTTTTGGTCCAAATCCTATACTCACTCGTCTTCCTAAACCTACCGACTATCTTCCTAATCCTACTGAATATCCCTTTTTGACTGGATGTTCTCTTCTAAATTCAATCATCCAATGTACAAGGTCCTATGCCATTGTATATCAAATTATCTGAGACATCTTTGCAGAACATAATTCAAAGCTAAGTATCCCAATCAAGGGCAAAACCCTTCTGGGCTTCAAAGCATACCTCGATTTCTTTTTTCATACTTATATTTCACCTCTATATTCTTGTAAATATTGCAGGTTCCCAATGCCATTATTCATCGCACAGAATCATTCGTCACCAAATCAAACCTGTTTTTAACCCCAAGTATACACTGTTCCCTCAATCATTTTACAGAAGAGCAGGGACAGAGTGGTTCTTACAATACAGGAAAGTTGGGGATCTTCCACCAGATGAGAACCTCAAATGTCCATGCACAAATGATACCTGGAGAAGTTGTAGGCAGGTATGAAGCACCTGAGAGAGCAAAAGTCATCTTCCATGGCAAACAACCTGTCAGGATGAAGGGATGTGTCTGAATCTGCCTCTCTCTTCTTATTGTAGACAAGGTGGAACAATCCAGGCCTGAGTGGAGAGCTGTTCCCGGGTGCCAATGGTTGATATACATTCTACCTTATGAAAGTGTCACAGGAAGTAGGGGAAACCTCCATCTTATGTAACCCTTGGAAGCAACTGTTAGGAAAAAGTGGTTGCCAAGGCAGTGACCTCATTCAGTTCCAAAGAATGTGACATACCTCATTTCCTTGGTGATGGAACTCTCTGAACTTGGTATCCAAGAAGCCAGGCACCCAGAGGCAGTCCCAGTCCCAGGCCCAGTGGGCTCACTTGTTTGGATTTACCAAGGACAGAGTCAGTTTTCTTGGTACCTAATGATGTGAGGATGGCCAAATGCCAGGAGAGCTCTGAAGATGGACCTTTCCTGAGAAAACAGGTAGTGGCTAACCACTTTTTCCTGACATCTTCACAGAGTTGGTCAAGGAAACAAGATCTGAGAGAAGACAGGCCATTTCGGGGGAACATAGTATGGCCCACCAGTCAGAGTACACTCCGGATAGTCACAGACCTACTTGGGGGAAGGAGGTGCCTTTGTGGGAGTGGGTGTGGGTTTGTTGTATTGTCTCATGTTCTGAGAATAGTTCGAAAAGGCGGTTTGTTTGGTTTGGAGCAGACAGTTTCTGGTAAGTCATTTGACAAGGCGAGTGTTTCTGTTTATGTGTATCCCACTGTGTCCGTTGTTGTAGACATTAGAAAAGAGAATGCATTAATGGATGTGTCCTGTCTAGTATAAATCTTCCCTATAATTCATACTGCCCAATATATGAATGGACTGCAGCTTGTCTTATCGATGTGCAACACCTGCTATCTTTCTAAGTTGTTGTTTTCTTTCTGAATTCTGGCCACTCTCCAGAATGGGCTCAGGGATTTGTGTCCAAAATATGTACCACCTCCAAGCTCTGTGACACGGCCATGTAAAGTATAGTTGAAGAGAATGGCGAGCATCTCAGAAAACTCAGATATCACTGTGACCAGGAAAGTCTCAGTGCAGAAACACTGCTTTGGGTTTTTTGCTTACTTATTGTTGTGTTGCACTGAATGTCAGGAAGGTCTTTGCCTCAGGCCACCCCTTTGTGAAGCCTGAAGAAAACAGTTTTCAAATGGAAATGAATGGGCCTCCCCTGTGGCTCTTTCCTTAATTGCTTTGGAAAGGGATGTGTCTTTATCAGCCTCTTGGACCTGTGTGTGGCTGTGACTTAGATTCACAGAACCTGATGGATCTTAAGAATGATCCCATGAGAGCTTCCAAAACCAAAATGGCAAAAATATCATTCATTGTGGATGAAGTCTCTTTCCTTCCTCTGTTAGGTTCCTGCACTCCATCAAATGAGAATAGGGATTCTTTGGGTCAAATGAGTTCTTCAAAGCCCTGCAGAGGTGCTTGTGTTTTCGCATGACTCTAAATCACCTAAAGAATCGATACCTAAAATCAGTAGGCATCAAATTGGAGAAACACAGAAGTATTAACGGCAGGCTTATTTGTTCACTCCTGGTTTACAGAAACGGTTTCCAGGCTACCCTGACTTTAGGAAATTGAGGGGCAAACGAGCTGATTTTGGACACTGTCTTTGGCTGCGCCCCTCATGGAAACCTCCACCCAGAGGTTAAGATGATTGACTATATGGAATAAGATGAGGGCCATGTGGCAGTGTTTTGATTTTAATTTTGGTCATTTGTGTCGCATTGGAAAAAATGACTGGGTCCACGTGGGCTTGAACTCTGGTGTGATTCCCCTTAGAGACTGGGATTTGGAACTGAACTCAGAGAAGCATTGGCATGAATTTTGTTGGGATTTTAAGTGGCCACGCATGAAAGTTGCTCTTGGAAACTGAGACCTAGGCCCCGGTGGATTTCCACAGAGGCCTGGGAATCTCAGCAAGGATATCACATGATTTTATTCTTAAAGAAATGGCAGCCATAGTTTAGAGTCAAAAGACACATGGACCTCACATTGTAGACCTCAGTGGGCCTGGCCTAATGTGACCTTTTGTTCACTCTTTGGGAAGCCTTGCCTGTGAGGGTTCTCCAGAGATTTCATTGAAATGAGCTTCCTCACAATTTAATGTTTGCTGAATGAATTGAAACCCACAGTGCCTCCAACTTCATGCTTGAAAAATGGCTAAATAAATACCATGAAATTTTTGAATTTCCAATGACCAGGTGGCATTGGAGAAACATTGGATGTCCTGTTGCTGATCATGAGTATACCAGGCAGTGCCTTGATTTACTGAGTTTCATAAAAATGGTGTAGAACAGAGATGCCAGTAAGTTGGAGTCTGCTGAGTAGTGGGTCTAGAGCCGTGGTGGAGAGGTGTTTGATAAAACATCCGTGGTAGTACCATGTGGATCTACGATTGGATTCCAAATGGCTTGTAACTGATATGGTGCAGCCAGCAGACCCTTATATGTAAAGGCATCTTGTTATTGGAGAGTTTTCAGAGGAAAATTAAGAATCAGGTTGATATGGACATGGGGTCAATGGGGCAAGCTGTGAGAGATAGAAGCCTAGTTGGTGCATTCTCTTGCAGACCCTGACCCACCACACGTGACTGAACTCCCTCCAGCACTGTGTCCCAGTTTAGTTCCTAGTATTTCGGGAAACAAATACCAAACTCACAGTGCAGCAGCAAAAACACCACAAAAAGTGGAGGAGGACCAAATGGCTTCACAGTCCACACGGGGAGACACTTAGTACCCAGTGGTCTCACTTTACCTACAAAGAGAGGATTCAGCACTGCTTCATCTTGTTCATTGGAAAATAAGAAACCATGTCCGCCAGGTCACATAGATGCAGACCCAGCTTTGATGGTCTCACTACAAAGGAAGCCAAATCTCCTGAAAACAACATATATTTCAAGTACAGAAGCTCAGAGGCAGTTTCTCAAAAAGTTTTTAGGCCAGCAGAGCTCCATGTTTGTGGAGTGTTTACCCTGTCCCTTAGTTTTGCAAACTCCTCTACCACCTCCAAGATTGTGAACTCCTGAGCATTTTCCATTCCAGATATGTATTCACTGATTTTGTAACTCTTCTCCTCTAATTGTGTCTTACTTGGGGTGAAGGTAATGTCAAGGCATTGTTCTGGATGAGAGCGGGAGGATATTTGTGCAGCATATATTTACATACACATTGGATTCATTTTCCAATTTTCCATTCGAAATGCTGAATTTCTGACACTAAGCCATACCTAGTAGACTCACACTATTCATCCTAATACAATGGGAAAAATTAACCCAACACAATAGAAATACAAGCACTTCAGAGGAGACATGTTGTATAGTTGGACTTGACATTTGCATTATATAAGGTAGGAGTTATAAATCTAGTCAAATTTTAATGGAAATATTCTCCATGTGTTTTTAAACTTAACAAATATGTGAATTCTTGTTTCCCTTTTCAGTAGCCTATTCACACATGTATATTTATATGGATATGTAGAATCCTACCAGGTATCACACGTACATTTTTGTGAGATGGCTGTCTTGGCAGATACAAATTGTGAGAAGAGTTCACTCCTCCTAAATGCTGTTGGAAATGAAAATTCAACCTATAGGAGAGCGTCCTAGTAAAACAACATTATACATAAACTCATGTTCAGCAAAATAAATATTTTTGCATCTGTGGATCATATATATTTACTGATCAATTTCGATTGGCATTTATATTGGTATTTTTTAATGTCTGTGAATGTTGTGTGTGTGTGTGTGTGTGTGGATATAGATATAGATATAGATAAGATATAGATATAGATATACTCCCCAAATATTTCAAAATATGAAATATATATGTCTAATATACACTCTCTAAATTCATTCATGTTCATGTATGTGGATTTATAATCAACTTTTCACAAGATTATAATCAGAAATATTCATCCACCTGAAATATATATTTGTTTCGTAGTACTGAAAACTAACTTCAGTGAATGGTGCATACATATCCTAATTATTCTACAGTAACCGACCCAGTATAACATCAATGCAAGTAGACTCCTATGGGACATGATATGTAATTTGTCATTCATTTGTATTCGACACTGGTACATTATTGTTTCTTCAGTTTTTGCAAATCATAGGATATACATTTCATCCACAAGTTCACAAATTAATAGGCACTTCTTTCTTCAGAACACATGTATTGTCAGGGTTTCTTGAATGGTCTTTTCATGAGACTTCTTTCCAAACACATTATTTTGAATTTCCATAGTCATTTTGAAGCAAAACTCACACACTCTTTATGATAAACCAAAACAATATTATTTCGTTTAGATATATAACTGGTTGGAATGAATGATTGTATATCAATATACGATTTCCTTTAATTTTTCAGATATCAGTTCAATTCATTATTTAAAGTTCAAAGAAGTTATATTATTTATTCACAGTATGGTCTATTCATGCTTTTTCTCTATGTTCCTAGAAACAGGGTACAACTCTTTGTACCCCCGATTCTGATTTTACATCTTCAATATATTGCTCCCAGAAATGGTGAAAGAATTACTCATGTCACCTCATTATCACAGTAATATTCTGGACAAAAAATGGAAAGGTCACACTTATGATTGTACCAAACCCTAAATGGAAAGTGAACATGGATTTCTAAAAACATCCATGTCCAGGTTGCCTAATGCTGTCAATTGTCAATCCTATTGGTGACTACATTTTTGTTTTTTCCTAATTTATATATTCAAACTCAATCCTGTGAAAATGTCTAATTCTATCACTCACTTTATACTTTGCCTGATTTCGTAATGTTTCTATTGATCTCTGCTTTTGTACATATTTTTCCCAGTTCAACATAGTGACTGACTCTTCATATGTGCTGACATTTACATTCACTCTATAACCGAAAGTCTATTGCTAAAGAACTTTTGGTCCAAATCCTATACTCACTCTTCTTCCTAAACCTACCGACTATCTTCCTAATCCTACTGAATATCCCTTTTTGACTGGGTGCTCTCTTCTAAATTCAATCATCCAATTTACAAGGTCCTATGCCATTGTATATCGAATTATCTGAGACATCTTTGCAGAACATAATTCAAAGCTAAGTATCCCAATCAAGGGCAGAACCCTTATGGGCTTCAAATCATACCTAGATTTCTGTTTTCATACTTATATTTCACATCTATATTTTGTAAGCATTGCAGGTTCCCAATACCATTATTCATTGCACAGAATCATTCGTAACCCATATCAAACCTGTTTTTAACCCCAATTATACACTGGTCCCTCAATCATCTTACAGAAGAGCAGGGACAGAGTGGTTCTTAAAATACAGGAAAGTTGGGGATATTCCACCTGATGAGAACCTCAAAGGTCCATGCAGAAATGATACCTGGAGAAGTTGTAGGCAGGTATGAAGGACCTGAGAGAGCAAAAGTCATCTTCCATGGCAAATATCTTGGTCAGAAAGAAGGGATGTGTCTTATTGTAGAGAAGATGGACCAAACGAGGCCTGTGTGGAGAGCTGTTCCTGGGTGCCTATGATTGATATACCATTCTCCCTTGTGAAAGTGTCACAGGAAGTAGGGGAAGCCTCCATCTCATGGGACCCTTGGAAGCAACAGTTAGGACAATGTGGTTGCCAAGGAAGTGACTCATTCAGTTCCAAAGAAAGTGACATACCTCATTTTCTTGGTGATGGAACCCTCTGAAATTTGTATCCAAGAGGCCAGGCACCCAGAGGCAGTCCCAGTTCCAGTCCCAGTGGGCTCACTTGTTTGGATTTACCAAGGACAGAGTCAGTTTTCTTGGTACCTACTGATGTGAGGATGGCCTAATGCCAAGAGAACTCTGAAGATGGACCTTTCCTGAGAAAGCACGTAGTGGCTCACCACTTTTTCCTGAAAACTACAAAGAGTTGAACAAGGAAACAAGATCTGAGAGAAGACAGGACATTTCGGGGGAACATAGTATGGCCCCCAGTCAGAGGACACTCCGGATAGTCACAGACCTACTTGGGGGAAGGTGGTGCCTTTGTGGGAGTGGGTGTGGGTTTGAGGTTTTGTCTCATGTTCTGAGAATAGGTAGGAAAGGCTGTTTGTTTGGTTTGGAGTGGACAGTTTCTAGTAAATTGTTTGATCAGGCGAGTGTTTCTGTTTCGGTGTATCCCAATGTGTCCGTTGTTGTAGACATTAAAAAGAGAATGCATTAATGGAGGTGTCCTGTCTAGTATAAATCTTCCCATAATTCATCCTGCCCAATATATGAATGGACTGCAGCTTGTCTTATCGATGTGCAACACCTGCTATCTTTCTACGTTGCTGTTTTCTTCCTGAATTCTAGCCACTCTCCAGAATAGGCTCATGGTTTTGTGTCCAAAATATGTACCACCTCCAAGCTCTGTGACATGGCCATGTACTGGATAGCTGAAGAGAATGGCGAGCATCTCAGAAAACTCAGATATCAGTGTGACCAGGAAAGTCTCAGTGCAGAAACCCTGCTTTGGGCCTTTTGCTGACTTATTGTTGTTTTGCACTGAATGTCAGGAAGGTCTGTGCCTCAGGCCACCCCTTTGTGAAGCCTGAAGAAAACAGTTTTCAAATGGAAATGAATGGGCATCACCTGTGGCTTCTGGCTTCATTGCTTTGGGAAAGGATGTGTCTGAATCAGCCTGTTGGCCATGTGTGTGGCTGTGACTTAGATTCTCAGCACCTGATGAATCTAAAAATGATCCCCTGCGTGCATCCAAAACCATAAGGGCAAAAAATCTTTCATTGTGGATGAATTCTCTTGCCTTCCTCTGTTAAAATCCTGAACTCCATAAGTGAGAATAGGGATTCTTTGGGTCAAATGAGTTCTTCAAATCTCTGCAGAGGTGCTTGGGTTTTCGAATATCTTTAAATCACATAAAGAATGTATTCCTGAAATCAGTAGGCCTCAAATTGGAGAAACACAGAAGAATTAACGAGAGGCTTATTTGATCATTCCTGGTTCACAGAAACGGTGTCCAGGCCACCCTGACTTTAGGCAAATGAGGGGCAAACGAGCTGATTTTGGACACTGTCTTGGGCTGCGCCCCTCATGGAAACCTCCAGCCAGAGGTTAAGATGAGTTACTATATGGAATAAGATGAGGGCCATGTGGGAGTGTTTCGGTGTTAATTTTGGTCATTTGTGTGACAGTTGGAAGAAATGACTGTGTCCACGTGGGCTTGAACTCTGGTGTGATTCCCCTTAGAGACTGGGTTTTGGAACTGAACTCAGAGAAGCATTGCCATGAATTTTTTTGGGATTTTAAGAGGCCACGCATGAAAGTCGCTCTTGGAAACTGAGACCTAGGCCCCGGGTGGATTTCCACAGAGGCCTGGGAAACTCAGCAAGAATATCACATGATTTTATCCTTAAAGAAATGGCAGCCATAGTTTAGAGTCAAAACACACATGGACCTCACATTGTAGACCTCAATGGGCCTGGCCTAATGTGACCTTTTGTCCACTCTTTGGGAAGCCTTGCCTTTTAGAGTTCTCCAGAGATTTCATTGAAATGAGCTTCCTCACCATTTAATGTTTGCTGCATGAATTGAAACCCACAGTGCCTCCAACTTCATGCTTGAAAAATGGCTAGATAAATACCATGAAATTTTTGAAATTCCTATGACCAGGTGGCACTGGAGAAACATTGGATGTCCTGTTGCTGATTATGAGTATACCAGACAGTGCCTTGATTTACTGAGTTTCATGAAAATGGTGTAGAACAGAGATGCCAGTAAGTTGGAGCCTGCTGAGTAGTGGGTCTAGAGCAGTGGTGGGGAGGTGTTTGATAAAACATCCGTGGTAGGGCCATGTGGATCTACCATTGGATTCCAAATGTCTTGTAACTGACATGGTGCAGCCAGCAGACCCTTATATGTAAAGGCATCTTGTTATATGGAGAGTCTTCAGAGGAAAATTAAGAATCAGGTTGATATGGACAAGGGGGCAATGGGCCAAGCTGTGAGAGATAGAAGCCTAGTTGGTGCATTCCCTTGCAGACCCTGACCAACCACACGTGACACAACTCCCTCCAGCACTGTATCCCAGTTTAGCTCCTAGTATTTCGTGAAACAATTACCAAACTCACAGTGCAGTAGCAAAAACACCACAAAAAGTGGAGGAGGACCAAATGGCTTCACAGTCCACACGGGGAGACACTTAGTCTCCAGTGGCCTCAGTTAACCTACCAAGAGAGGATTCAGCACTGCTTCATCTAGTTCTTTGGAAAATAAGAAACCATGTCCTCCAGGTCACATAGATGCAGACCCAGCTCTCATAGTCTCACTACAAAGGAAGCCAAAGCTCCTGAAAACAACATATATTTCAAGTGCGGAATCTCAGAGGAGTTTCTCAAAAAGTTTTTAGGCCAGCAGAGCTCCATGTTTGTGGAGTGTTTACCCTGTCCCTTAGTTTTGGAAACTTTTCTACCACCTCCAAGGTTGTGAACTCCTGAGCATTTTCCATTCCAGATATGTATTCACTGATTTGGTAACTCTTCTCCTCTAATTGTGTCTTACTTGGGGTGAAGGTGATGTCAAGGCATTCTTCTGGATGAGAGCGGGAGGCAATTGTGCAGCATATATTTACATACGCATTGGATTCGTTTTCAAATTTTCCATTCGAAGTACTGAATCCCTGACACTAACCCATACCTGGTAGACTTAGACAGTTCATCCTAATATAATGGGGAAAATTAACCCAACACAATAGAAATACAAGCACTTCAGAGGAGACATGTTGTATAGGTGGACTTGACATTTGTATTATATAAGGTAGGAGTTATAAATCTAGTCAAATTTTAATTGAAATATTCTCCATGTGTTTTTAAACTTAACAAATATGTGAATTCTTGTTTCCCTTTTCTGTAGCCTATTCACACTTGTATATTTATATGCATATATAGAATCCTACCAGGTATCACATGTACAGTTTTGTGATGTGGCTGTCTTGGCAGATACAAATTGTGAGAAGAGTTCACTCATCCTAAATGCTGTTGGAAATGAAAATTCAACCTATAGGAGAGCGTCCTAGTACAACAACATTATACATAAACTCATGTTCAGTAAAATAAATATGTTTGCATCTGTGGATAATATATATTTACTGATGAATTTCGTTTGGCATTTATATTGGTACTTTTTAATGTCTGTGAGTGTTGTGTGTGTGTGCGTGTGTGTGTGTGTATATATATAGAGAGAGAGATATAGATATATATAGATATATATATAGATGTAGATATAGATATAGATATACTCTCAAAATTTTTCAAAATATGGAATATATGTGTCTAATATACACTCTCTAAATTCATTCATGTTCATGTATGTGGATTTGTAATCAACTTTTCACAAGATTATAATCAGAAATATTCATCCACTTGAAATACATATTTGTTTCCTAGTACTGAAAACTAACTTCAGTGAAAGGTGCATACAAATCCTAATTAACAACAGTAACTGACCCAGTCTAACATCAATGTAAGTATACTCCTATGGGACATGATATGTAATTTGTCATTCATTTGTATTCGACACTGCTACATTATTGTTTCCTCAGTTTTTGCACATCATAGGATATACATTTCATCCACAACTTCACAAATTAATAGGCATTTGTTTCAACTTTAATCACTTCTTGCTTCAGAACACATGTATTGTCAGGGTTTCTTGAATGGTCTTTTCATGAGACTTCTTTCCAAACACATTATTTTGAATTTCCATAATCATTTTGAAGCAAAACTCACACACTCTTTATGATAAACCAAAACATTAATATTTCCATTAGATATATAACTGGGTGGAATGAATGATTGTATATCAATATACGACTTCCTTTAATTTTTCAGATATCAGTTCAATTCATTATTTAAAGTTCAAAAAAGTTATATTATTTATTCACAGTATGGTGTATTCATGCTTTTTCTCTATGTTCATAGAAACAGGGTACACCTCTTTGTACCCCCGATTCTATTTTACATCTTCAATATATTGCTCCCAGAAAATGTGAAAGAAATACTCATGTCACCTCATTATCACAGTAATCCTCTGGACAAAAAATGGAAAGGTCACACTTATGATTGTACCAAAGCCTAAATGGAAAGTGAACATGGATTTCTAAAAACATCCATTTCCAGGTTGCCTAATGCTGTCAATTGTCAATCCTATTGGTGACTACATTTTTGTTTTTTCCTAGTTTATATATTCAAACTCAACCCTGTTGAAAATGTCTAATTCTATCCCTCACTTTATACTTTGCCTGATTTCGTAATGTTTCTATTGATATCTGCTTTTCTACATATTTTCCCCAGTTCAACATAGTGACTGACTCTTCATATGTGCTGAAATATACATTCACTCTATAACTGAAAGTCTATTGCTAAAGAACTTTTGGTCCAAATCCTATACTCACTCTTCTTCCGAAACCTACTGACTATCTTCCTAATCCTACTGAATATCCCTTTTTGACTAGATGTTCTCTTCTAAATTCAATCATCCAATGTACAAGGTCCTATGCCATTGTATATCGAATTATCTGAGACAAATTTGCAGAACATAATTCAAAGTTCACTATCCCAATCAAGGGCAGAACCCTTCTGGGCTTCAAATCATACCTAGATTTCTGTTTTCATACTTATATTTCACCTCTATATTCTTGTAAATATTGCAAGTTCCCAATACCATTATTCATCACACAGAATCACTCATAACCCAAATCAAACCTGTTTTTAACCCCAAGTATACACTGTTCCCTCAATCATTTTACAGAAGAGCATTGACAGAGTGGTTCTTACAATACAGGAGAGTTGGGGACCTTCCACATGAAGAGAACCTCAAATGTCCATGCACAAATGATACCTGGAGAAGTTGTAAGCAGGTATGAAGCACCTGAGAGAGCAAAAGTCATCTTCCATGGCAAACAACCTGGTCAGGATGAAGGGATGTGTCTGAATAGGCCTCTGTCTTCTTATTGTAGAGAACATGGACCAAACCACCGCTGGGTGGAGAGCTGTTCCCGGGTGCCAATGGTTGATATACATTCTACCTTATGAAAGTGTCACAGGAAGTAGGGGCAAACTCCATCTTATGTTACCCTTGGAAGCAACTGTTAGGACAAAGTGGTTGCCAAGGCAGTGACCTCATTCAGTTCCAAAGAATGTGAGATACCTCAGTTCCTTGGTGATGGAACTCTCTGAACTTGGTATCCAAGAAGCCAGGCAGCCAGAGGCAGTCCCAGTCGCAGTCCCAGTGGGCTCAATTGTTTGGATTTACCAAGGACAGAGTCAGTTTTCTTGGTACCTAATGATGTGAGGAAGGCCAAATGCCAGGAGAGCTCTGAAGATGGACCTTTCCTGAGAAAATAGGTAGTGGCTAACCACTTTTTCCTGACTTCTTCACAGAGTTGTTCAAGGAAACAAGATCGGAGAGAAGACAGGACATTTCGGGGGAACATAGTATGGCCCACCAGTCAGAGGACACCCCAGATAGTCACAGACCTACTTGGGGGAAGGAGGTGCCTTTGTGTGAGTGGGTGTGGCTTTGTTGTTTTGTCTCATGTTCTGAGAATAGATAGGAAAGGCGGTTTGTTTGGTTTGGAGTGGACAGTTTCTAGTAAGTCATTTGACACGGCGAGTGTTTTTGTTTCTGTGTATTCCACTGTGTCCATTGTTGTAGACATTAGAAAAGAGAATGCATTAATGGATGTGTCCTGTCTAGTATAAATCTTCCCATAATTCATCCTGCCAATATATAAATGGACTGCAGCTTGTCTTATCGATGTGCAACATCTGCTATCTTTCTAAGTTGTTGTTTTCTTCCCGAATTCTGGCCACTCTCCAGAATAGGCTCATGGATTTGTGTCCAAAATGGTACCACCTCCAAGCTCTGTGACATGGCCATGTAAAGTATAGTTGAAGAGAATGGCGAGCATCTCAGAAAACTCAGATATCACTGTGACCAGGAAAGTCTCAGTGCAGAAAACCTGCTTTGGGCCTTTTGCTTACTTATTGTTGTGTTGCACTGAATGTCAGGAAGGTCTTTGCCTCAGGCCACCCCTTTGTGAAGCCTGAAGAAAACAGTTTTCAAATGGAAATGAATGGGCCTCTCCTGTGGCTCTTTCCTTAATTGCTTTGGAAAGGGATGTGTCTTTATCAGACTCTTGGACCTGTGTGTGGCTGTGACTTAGATTCTCAGCACCTGATGGATCTTAAGAATGATCCCATGTGAGCTTCCAAACCCAAAATGGCAAAAAATATCATTCATTGTGGATGAAGTCTCTTGCTTTCCTCTGTTAGGTTCCTGCACTCCATCAAATGAGAATAGGGATTCTTTGGGTCAAATGAGTTCTTCAAAGCCCTGCAGAGGTGCTTGTGTTTTCGCATGACTCTAAATCACCTAAAGAATCGATACCTAAATTCAGTAGGCCTCAAATTGGAGAAACACAGAAGTATTAACGGCAGGCTTATTTGTTCACTCCTCATTCACAGAAATGGTTTCCAGGCTACCCTGACTTTAGGCAAATGAGGGGCAAATGAGCTGATTTTGGACACTGTCTTGGGCTGCGCCCCTAATGGAAACCTCAAGCCAGAGGTTAAGATGATTGACTATATGGAATAAGATGAGGGCCATGTGGGAGTGTTCTGGTTTTAATTTTGGTCATTTGTGTGGCATTGGAAAAAATGACTGGGTGTACATGGGCTTGAAATCTGGTGTCATTCCCCTTAGAGACTGGGTTTTGGAACTGAACTCAGAGAAGCTTTGCCATGAATTTTGTTGGGATTTTAAGAGGCCACGCATGAAAGTCACTCTTGGAAACTGAGACCTAGGCCCCGGGTGCATTTCCACAGAGGCCTGGGAATTTCAGCAAGGATATCACATGATTTTATTCTTAAAGAAATGGCAGCCATAGTTGAGAGTCAAAACACACATGGACCTCACATTGTAGACCTCAATGGTCCTGGCCTAATGTGACCTTTTTCCACTCTTTGGGAAGCCTTGCCTGTGAGAGTTCTCCAGAGAATTCATTGAAATGAGCTTCCTCACCATTAAATGTTTGCTGAATGAATGGAAACCCCCATTGCCTCCAACTTCATGCTTGAAAAATGGCTAGATAAATACCATGAATTTTTTGAAATTCCTATGACCAGGTGGCACTGGAGAAATATTGGATGTCCTGTTACTGTTCATGAGTATACCAGACAGTGCCTTGATTTACTGAGTTTCATGAAAATGGTGTAGAACAGAGATGCCAGTAAGTTGGAGCCTGCTGAGTAGTGGGTCTAGAGCAGTGGTGGGGAGGTGTTTGATAAAACATCCGTGGTAGGGCCATGTGGATCTACCATTGGATTCCAAATGGCTTGTAACTGACATGGTGCAGCCAGCAGACCCTTATATGTAAAGGCATCTTGTTATATGGAGAATTTTCAGAGGAAAATTAAGAATCAGGTTAATATGGACAAGGGGGCATTGTGGCAAGCTGTGAGAGATAGGAGCCTAGTTGGTGCATTCTCTTGCAGACCCTGACCCACCACACGTGACAGAACTCCCTCCAGCACTGTGTCCCAGGTTAGCTCCTAGTATTTCATGAAACAAATACCAAACTCACAGTGCAGCAGCAAAACACCACAAAAAGTGGAGGAGGACCAAATGGCTTCACAGTCCACACGGGGAGACACTTAGTCCCCAGTGGCCTCAGTTTACCTACAAAGAGAGGATTCAGCACTGCTTCATCTTGTTCATTGGAAAATAAGAAACCATGTCCTCCAGGTCACATACATGCAGACCCAGCTTTGATGGTCTCACTACAGAGGAAGCCAAATCTCCTGAAAACAACATATATTTCAAGTGCGGAAGCTCAGAGGCAGTTTCTCAAAAAGTTTTTAGGCCAGCAGAGCTCCATGTTTGTGGAGTGTTTACCCTGTTCCTTAGTTTTGGAAACTCCTCTACCACCTCCAAGGTTGTGAACTCCTGAGCATTTTCCATTCCAGATATGTATTCACTGATTTTGTAACTCTTCTCCTCTAATTGTGTCTTACTTGGGGTGAAGGTAATGTCAAGGCATTCTTCTGGATGAGAGCGGGAGGATATTTGTGCAGCATATATTTACATACACATTGGATTCATTTTCCAATTTTCCATTCGAAGTACTGAATCCCTAACACTAACCCATACCGAGTAGTCTCAGACTATTCATCCTAATATAATGGGGAAAATTAACCCAACACAATAGAAATACAAGCACTTCAGAGGAGACATGTTGTATAGTTGGACATGACATTTGCATTATATTAGTTAGGAGATATAAATCTAGTCAAATTTTAATGGAAATATTCTCCATGTGTTTTTAAACTTAACAAATATGTGAATGCTTGTTTCCCTTTTCTGTAGCCTATTCACACAAGTATATTTATACGCATATATAGAATCCTACCAGGTATCACACGTACATTTTTGTGAGGTGGCTGTCTTGGCAGATACAAATTGTGAGAAGAGTTCACTCCTCCTAAATGCTGTTGGAAATGAAAATTCAACCTATAGGAGAGCGTCCGAGTAGAACAACATAATACATAAACTCATGTTCAGTAAAATAAATATGTTTGCATCTGTGGATGTTATATATTTACTGATGAATTTCGATTCGCATTTATATTGGCACTTTTTAATGTCTGTGAGTGTTGTGTGTGTGTGTGTGTGTGTGTGTGTGTGTGTGTAGATATAGATATAGATATACTCTCCAAATTTTTCAAAATATGAAATATATATGTCTAATATACACTCTCTAAATTCATTCATGTTCATGTATGTGGATTTATAATCCACTTTTCACAAGATTATAATCAGTAATATTCATCCACCTGAAATACATATTTGTTTCCTAGTACTGAAAACTAACTTCAGTGAATGGTGCATACAAACCCTAATTATTCTACAGTAACTGACCCAGCCTAACATCAATGCAAGTAGACTCCTATGGGACATGATATGTAATTTGTCATTCATTTGTATTCGACACTGGTACATTATTGTTTCTTCAGTTTTTGCACATCATAGGATATACATTTCATCCACAAGTTCACAAATTAATAGGCATTTGTTTCAACTTTAATCACTTCTTGCTTCTGAATACATGTATTCTCAGGGTTTCTTGACTGGTCTTCTCATGAGACTTCTTTCCATACACATTATTTTGAATTTCCATAATCATTTTTAAGCAAAACTCACACACTCTTCATGATAAACCAAAACACTAATATTTCCATTAGATATATCACTGGTTGGAATGAATGATTGTATATCAATATACGATTTCCTTTAATTTTTCAGATATCAGTTCAATTCATTATTTAAAGTTCAAAAAAGTTATATTATTTATTCACAGTATGGTCTATTCATGCTTTTTCTCTATGTTCATAGAAACAGGGTACACCTCTTTGTACCCCGATTCTTATTTTACATCTTCAATATATTGCTCCCAGAAATGGTGAAAGAAATACTCATGTCACCTCATTTTCACAGTAATATTCTGGACAAAAATGGAAAGGTCACACTTATGATTGTACCAAAACCTAAATGGAAGGTGAACATGGATTTGTAAAAACATCCGTGTCCAGGTTGCCTAATGCTGTCAATTGTCAATCCTATTGGTGACTACATATTTGTTTTTTCCTAATTTATATATTCAAACCCAACCCTGTTGAAAATGTCCAATTCTACCACTCACTTTATAATTTGCCTGATTTCGTAATGTTTCTATTGATATCTGCTTTTCTACATATTTTCCCCAGTTCAACATAGTGACTGACTCTTCATATGAGCTGACATTTACATTCACTCTATAACCAAAAGTGTATTGCTAAAGAACTTTTGGTCCAAATCCTATACTCACTCTTCTTCCTAAACCTACCGACTATCTTCCTAATCCTACTGAATATCCCTTTTTGACTGGATGTTCTCTTCTAAATTCAATTATCCATTGTACAAGGTCCTATGCCATTGTATATCGAATTATCTGAGACATCTTTGCAGAACATAATTCAAAGCTAAGTATCCAAATCAAGGGCAAAACCCTTCTGGGCTTCAAATCATACCTAGATTTCTCTTTTCATACTTATATATCACCTCTATATTCTTGTAAATATTGCAGGTTACCAATACCATTATTCATCGCACAGAATCTTTCGTAACCCAAATCAAACCTGTTTTTACCCCAAGTATACACTGTTCCCTCAATCATTTTACAGAAGAGCAGGGACAGAGTGGTTCTTACAATACAGGAAAGTTGGGGACCTTCCACCTAATGAGAACCTCAAATGTCCATGCAAAAATGATACCTGGAGAAGTTGTACGCAGGTATGAAGCAACTGAGAGAGCAAAAGTCATCTTCCATGGCAAACAACCTGGTCAGAATGAAGGGATGTTTCTGAATCTGCATCTCTCTTCTTATTGTAGAGAAGAGGGACCAAACCAGGCCTGAGTGGAAAGTTGTTCCCGGGTGCCAATGGTTGATATACATTCTACCTTATGAAAGTGTCACAGGAAGTAGGGGCAACCTCCATCTTATGTTACCCTTGAAGCAACTGTTAGGACAAAGTGGTTGCCAAGGCAATGACCTCATTCAGTTCCAAAGAATGTGACATACCTCATTTCCTTGGTGATGGAACTCTCTGAACTTGGTATCCAAGAAGCCAGGCACCCAGATGCAGTCCCAGTCCCAGTCCCAGTGAGCTCACTTGTTTGGATTTCCCAAGGACAGAGTCAGTTTTCTTGGTACCTAATGATGTGAGAATGGCCAAATGTCAGGAGAGCTCTGAAGGTGGACCATTTCTGAGAAAACAGGTAGTGGCTAACCACTTTTTCCTGACATCTTCACAGAGTTGGTCAAGGAAACACAATCTGAGAGAAGACAGGCCATTTCGGGGGAACATTGTATGGCCCACCGGTCAGAGGACACTCCGGATAGTCACAGACCTACTTGGGGGAAGGAGGTGCCTTTGTAGGAGTGGGTGTGGGTTTGTTGTTTTGTCTCATGTTCTCAGAATAGATAGGAAAGGCGGTTTGTTTGGTTTGGACTGGACAGTTTCTAGTAAGTCATTTGACACGGCGAGTGTTTCTGTTTCTGTGTATCCCACTGTGTCCGTTGTTGTAGACATTAGAAAAGAGAATGCATTAATGGATGTGTCCTGTCTAGTATAAATCTTCCCATAATTCATCCTGCCCAATATATGAATGGACTGCAGCTTGTCTTATCGATGTGCAACACCTGCTATCTTTCTAAGTTGTTGTTTTCTTCCTGAATTCTGGCCACTCTCCAGAATAGGCTCATGGATTTGTGTCCTAAATATGTACCACCTCCAAGCTCTGTGACATGGCCATGTACTGGATAGCTGAAGAGAATGGCGAGCATCTCAGAAAACTCAGATATCATTGTGATCAGGATAGTCTCAGTGCAGAAACCCTGCTTTGGGCCTTTTGCTTACTTATTGTTGTGTTGCACTGAATGTCAGGAAGGTCTTTGCTCAAGCCATCCCTTTGTGAAGCCTGAAGAAAACAGTTTTCAAATGGAAATGAATGGGCCTCACCTGAGGCTCTTGCTTAATTGCTTTCGAAAGGGATGTGTCTTTATCAGCCTCTTGGACCTGTGTGTGGCTGTGACTTAGATTCTCAGCACCTGATGGATCTTAAGAATGATCCCATGTGAGCTTCCAAAACCAAAATGGCAGAAAATATCATTCATTGTGGATGAAGTCTCTTGCCTTCCTCTGTTAGGTTCCTGCACTCCATCAAATGAGAATAGGGATTCTTTGGGTCAAATGAGTTCTTCAAAGCCCTGCAGAGGTGCTTGTGTTTTTGCATGACTCTAAATCACCTAAAGAATTGATATCTAAAATCAGTAGGCCTCAAATTGGAGGAACACAGAAGTATTAACGGCAGGCTTATTTGTTCACTCCTGGTTCACAGAAACTGTGTCCAGGCTACCCAGACGTTAGGCAAATGAGGGGCAAACGTGCTGATTTTGGACACTGTCTTTGGCTGGGCCCCTCATGGAAACATCCAGCCAGAGGTTAAGATGATTGCCTATATGGAATAAGATGAGGGCCATGTGGGAGTGTTTTGGTTTTAATTTTGGTCATTTGTGTGGCATTGGAAAAAATGACTGGGTACACGTAGGCTTGAACTCTGGTGTGATACCCCTTAGAGACTGGGTTTTGGAACTGAACTCAGAGAAACATTGCCATGAATTTTGTTGGGATTTTAAGAGGCCAAGCTTGAAAGTCGCTCTTGGAAACTGAGACTTAGGCCCCGGGTGGATTTCCACAGAGGCCTGGGAAACTCAGCAAGGATATCACATGATTTTATTCTTAAAGAAATGGCAGCCATAGTTGAGAGTCAAAACACACATGGACCTCACATTGTAGACCTCAATGGGCCTGGCCTAATGTGACCTTTGTCCACTCTTTGGGAAGCCTTGCCTGTGAGAGTTCTCCAGAGAATTCATTGAAATGAGCTTCCTCACCATTTAATGTTTGCTGCATGAATTGAAATCCATAGTGCCTCCAACTTCATGCTCGAGAAATGGCTAGATAAATACCATGAAATTTTTGAAATTCCTATGACCAGGTGGCACTGGAGAAACATTGGATGTCCTGTTACTGTTCATGAGTATACCAGACAGTGCCTTGATTTACTGAGTTTCATGAAAATGGTGTAGAACAGAGATGCCAGTAAGTTGGAGCCTGTTGAGTAGTGGGTCTAGAGCAGTGGTGGGGAGGTGTTTGATACAACATCCATGGTAGGGCCATGTGGATCTACCATTGGATTCCAAATGGCTTGTAACTGACATGGTGCAGTCAGCAGACCCTTATATGTAAAGGCATCTTGTTATATGGGGAGTTTTCAGAGGAAAATGAAGAATCAGGTTGATATGGACAAGGGGGCAATGGGGCAAGCTGTGAGAGATAGAAGCCTAGTTGGTGCATTGTCTTGCAGACCCTGACCCACGACACGTGACACAACTCCCTCCAGCACTGTGTCTCAGTTTAGCTCCTAGTATTTCGTGAAACAAATACCAAACTCTCAGTGCAGCAGGAAAAACACCACAAAAAGTGGTGGAGGACCTAATGGCTTCACAGTCCACACGGGGAGACACTTAGTCCCCAGTGGCCTCAGATTACCTACAAAGAGAGGATTCAGCACTGCTTCATCTTATTCATTGGAAAATAAGAAACCATGTCCTCCAGGTCACATAGATGCAGACCCAGCTTTGATGGTCTCACTACAAAGGAAGCCAAATCATCTGAAAACAACATATATTTCAATTGCGGAAGCTCAGACGCAGTTTCTCAAAAAGTTTTTAGGCCAGCAGAGCTCCATGTTTGTGGAGTGTTTACCCTGTCCCTTAGTTTTGGAAACTCCTCTACCACCTCCAAGGTTGTGAACTCCTGAGCATTTTCCATTCCAGATATGTATTCACTGATTTTGTAACTCTTCTCCTCTAATTGCGTCTTACTTGGGGTGAAGGTAATATCAAGGCATTGTTCTGGATGAGAGCGGGAGGATATTTGTGCACCATATAATTACATACACATTGGATTCATTTTCCAATTTTCCATTCAAATACTGAATCCCTGAAACTAACCCATACCTAGTAGACTCAGACTATTCATCCTATTACAATGGGAAAAATTAACCCAACACAATAGAAATACAAGCACTTCAGAGGAGACATGTTGTATAGTTGGACTTGACATTTGCATTATATAAGGTAGGTGTTATAAATCTAGTCAAATTTTAATGGAAATATTCTCCATGTGTTTTTAAGTTTAACAAATATGTGAATTCTTGTCTCCCTTTTCTGTAGCCTATTCACACATGTATATTTATATGCATATATAGAATCCTAGCAGGTATCACACGTACATTTTTGTGAGGTGGCTGTCTTGGCAGATAGAAATTGTGAGAAGAGTTCACTCCTCCTAAAACTGTTTTAAATGAAAATTCAACCTATAGGAGAGCGTCCTAGCAGAACAACATTATACATAAACTCATGTTCAGTAAAATAAATATTTTTGCATCTGTGGATGATATATATTTACTGATGAATTTCTATTGGCATTTATATTGGTACTTTTTAATGTCTGTGAGTGTTGTGTGTGTGTGTGTGTGTGTGTGTGTGTATATAGATATAGATATAGATATAGATAGATATAGATATACTCTCCAAATTTTTGAAAATATGGAATATTTTTGTCTTATTTTGCACTTCCTAAATTTTTCATATTCATGAATGTGTATTTATAATCATCTTTTCTCAAGATTATTCTCAGAAACATTCATATACCCTACTAGACTCTGACTACTAATACTAATATAATGGAGAAAAATATCCCAAACAGAATAGAAATACAAGCATTTCGGAAGGGACATGGTGTATAGTTAGACTTGCCTTTTGCATGATATAATGTAGGAGTTATAAATCTGTTCAATTTGCTGAAATACTTTTCCATGTGTTATTTTTTTTTGACACAAAACAAAATTTAATCTTCGAAAACTAAATAAAATTGACACATCCTTAACCAAGCTAATGAAGACAAAAAACCTCAAATTACTAAAATTAAGGATCGTAAAAGAACTTTTACAGAGTACACAACTAAAATACAGAGAATAATTGAAAACTAATTTGAAAATTTATACTCTAATAAATTAAAATACAATGATGACATCAATAAAATTTTAGAGATATACCCAAACTGAATTAGTAGGACATGAAC
Source organism: Callospermophilus lateralis (assembly GCF_048772815.1). Lineage (NCBI taxonomy): Eukaryota > Metazoa > Chordata > Mammalia > Rodentia > Sciuridae > Callospermophilus > Callospermophilus lateralis. The sequence goes on from NW_027513188.1 coordinate 956,677, forward strand.
AATTTAAACAAATCAATTTCAAGCAATGAAATAGAAGTTGCTGTCAACAGCCTACCAATAAAGCAAAGCCCAGGAACAGACAGATTCTCAGTCAAGTTCTACAAGACCTTCAAAGAAGCATTCATCACAATACTCCTCAAATTATTCCATAAAATAGAAAAGCATGGAACTCCTCCAAACTCATTTCATGAGGCTAGTATCACTCACATATCAAAATCAGACAAAGACACATCAAGGAAAGAAAACTTCAGAGCAATATTCCTGACAAACATATATACAAAAATTCTCAATAAAATTCTTTTTTTTAAGCCAAAGTTAATCAAAAGGGATAAAGAGGGACACTACACACTATTCCATGTGTTTTTAAAGTTAAGAAATATATGAATTCCTGTCTCCCTTTCTCTGTAGCCTATTAAGCACATGTATTTTTATATGCACAAATAGAATCCTACCTGGTTTCACACGTACATTCTTGTGAGGTGACTGACTTGGCAGATACTATTTGTGAGAAGAGATCACTCCTCCTAAATGCTGTTGGTACAGAAAATTCAACCCATGAATGAGCTTCCTAGATGAACAACATTCTACATACATCCATGTTCAGTAAAATGAATATTTTGGGATATGCGGATGAGTTATTTTTCATGATGAATTTCGATTGACATATATATTGTGACATTATAATGTGTGTGTGTTTGTGTGTCTATATATATATATATATATATATATATAGTCTCCAGATTTTCCAAAATATGAAATATATGTCTTCTTATACACCGCCTGAATTCATTCATATTCATATATGTGGATTTATAATTAACTTTTAACAAGTTTATTCTCAGAAATATACATCCACTGACATACATATTTGTTTCCTAATACTGAAAACTAACTTCAGGGAAGGGTTCTTACAAATCCTAATATTTCTAGAGTAACTGACCAAGTTTAACATCAATGCAAATACATTCCTATTTGATATGATGTGTTTGTTAAAGTTCATTTTTATTCAAACTTGGTACGTTATTATTTATTCAGTTTATGGACATCATAAAATATATCCCTTCATTCACAAGTTCACAAATTTATAAATATTTGGTTCACTTTCAATCACTTCCTCCTTTGGAACACATATATTCCTTCATGTTTCTTGACGGGTCTTTTCACTGGACTTCTTTCTAAACACGTTATTTTCGATTGAATAATCATTTTTGAAGCAAAACTCACACACTATTCATGATAAACGGTAACCCTAATAATACCATTAGATATATAACTGGTTGGAATTAATGTACGTATATCAATATATGATTTCCTCTATATTTTCAGATATTAAAACAATCCATTATTTAAATTTGGAACCAGTCATATAATTTTTTCACAGTATGGTCTATTAATGCATCATCTCTATATTCATCAACACAGGGTAAACCTATTAGTATCCCCAGTACTAATTCATATGTTTTCAAAATATTGCTCCCAGAAAAGGTGGAAGAAATACTCATGTCACCTGATCTACATATACATATTATCACAGTAATATTCTGGACACAAAATGCAAAGGTCACCGTTATGATTGCAATAAAGCCTCAATGGAATGTGAACATGGATTACTAAAAACATCCATGCCCAGTTTGCCTAATGCTCTCAAATGTCAATCCAATTGGTGACTAAATTTTTGTTTCTTTTTAATATTATGTATTCAACCTCAAACCTGTTGAAAATGTCTAATCCTATCACTCACGTTATACTTTGCCTGATTTCCTAATGTCTCTATTGATGTCTGCTTTCCTACATATTTTTTCCCAGTTCATCATTGTGCCTGACTTTTCACATATGGTGCCATTAATATTCACTCTCTAACCGAAACCTATTGCTAAAGAACTTTTGGTCCAAATCCTAGACTCACTCTTCCTCCTAAACCTACTGACTATCTTTCTAATCCTACACACTATCCCTTTTTCACTGGATGTTCTCTTCTACATTCAATCATCTGAGGTACAGGGTCTTATGCCATTGTATATCGATTTAACTGAGACCTCGGTGCAAAACATTACTCAAGCTAAGGATCCCAATCAAGGGCCCAAATCCTTCTGGGCTTAAAATATTACCTAGATTTCTGTTTTCATACTTATATTTTACCTCTATATTCTTTTAAATATCGCTGGTTCCCAATACCATTATTCATCCAGCAGAATGATTCCTAAGCCAAATGGAACATGCTATTAACCCTAACCATACAATGTTCCCTCAATCTCACTTTACAGAAGAGGAGGGATAAAGTTGATATTACAATACAGGAAGTTAGGAGATCTTCCACCTGCTGAGTACCTCAAAATCCATGCAGAAATAATCCCTGGAGAAGATGTTGGCAGCTATGAAAGACCTGAGAGAACAAAAGTCATATTCCATGGCAAACAACATGGTCAGGATGAAAGGATGTGTCTAAGTCATCCTCTCTATTTTTAATGCAGGGAAGATGGACCAAAGCAGGCCTGTGTGGAGAGCTGTTCCCAGGTGACTATGGTTTCTATACCATTCTAACATGTGAATGTATCACAGGAAGTAGGGCAGCCTCCATGTCAGGAGACACTAGGACGCAACTGTTAGGACAAAGTGGTGGCCAAGACAGGGACCTCATTTATTTCCTGAAGGTAGTTACCTCACCTCATTTCCTTGGTGATGGAACTCTCTGAATTTTGTGATCCAGGAAGCCAGGCACCCAGAGCCAGTCCCAGTCCCAGTTGCAGTGGGCTCACTTGTTTGGATTCACTAAGGACAGAGTCAGTCTTTCTTGGTACCTACTGATGTAAGGGTTGCCAAATACCAAGAAAGCTCTGAAGAGGGGTCTTTCCTGAGAGGACAGGAATTGGCTCACCACTGCCTCCTGACAACTTCACAGAGTTGACCAAGGAGACCAGATGTGAGACAGAAAGGCCATTTCTGGGGAACATCATATGGCCTACCAGTCAGAGGACACTCCAGATAGTGACAGACCTACTTGTGGGAAAAAGTTGCATTTGTGGGTGTTGGTTTGTGTTTGTGGTTTTTTTCTCATATTCTGAGAATAGGTAAAAAAGGAGGTTTGTTTGGTTTGGAGTGGACTGTTTCCAGTAAGTCATTTGACAAGGAGACTGTTTCTATGTCTGTGTATCCCACTGTATTTTTCTTTGTAGATATTAGAAAAAAAATAGCTCATTGGTTGTGTCCTGTCTAGTAGAAAGCTTCCCAGCATGCATCCTTTCCAATTAATGAATGGACTGAGGCTTGCCTTATCCATGGGCAACACCGGCTATCTACCTAATTTTCCATTTTTTCATGAATTTTGGCCACTCTCAAGATTAGTATCATGTATTTTTGTACAAGATATGTACCACCTCCAAGCTCTGTGACATGGCCATGTACTGGATAGCTGAAGGGAATGGCGAGCATCTCAGAAAACTCATATATCAGAGTAACCAGGAAAGTCTCCGTGGAGAAACCCTGCTTGGGGCCTTTTGATTACCTATTTTTCTGTTGCTCTGAATGTCAGAAAGGTCTTTGCCTCAGGCCACCCCTTTGTGAAGCCTGAAGAAAACAGTTTTAAAATGGAAATGAATGGGAATCACCTGTGGCTCTTTGCTTCATAGCTTTGGAAATGGATGTGTCTGAATCAGCCTCTTGGCCCTGTGTGAGCCTGTGGTTTAGATTTTCAGCACCTGATGAATCTAAAGAAAGATCCCATGTGGGCATCCAAAACCTAAATGGAAAAAAGATCAGTGATTGTGGATGATGCCTCTCGCCTTCCTCTGTAAGATTCCTGACCTCCATCAAGTGAGAATAGGGATCATTTGTGTCAAATAAGTTCTTCAAAGGGCTGCAGAGGGGAGACAATAGGTGCTTGGGTTTTCTTATAACTCCAATTCACACTAAAAATCTATACCCCACAGTCAGTATGCCTCAAATTTGAGAAGTGGAGTAGTATTAACGGCAGGCCTATTTGATCACTTCTGTTTCACACTAACGTTGTCCAGGCCACCCTGACTTTAGGCAAATGAGGGGCAAGGGAGTTTATTTTTGACACTGTCTTGGGCTGTGCCCCTCATGGAAACCTCCAGCTAGAGGTTATGATTAGTGTCTATATAAAAGATGAAGAGGGCCGTGTGAGAGTGTTTTGGTTTTAATTGTCATCATTTGTGTAGCAATTGGAAGAGATGCCTGGGTCCACCTGGGCTTGAACTCTGTTGTGATTCCCCTTAGAGACTGAGTTGTGTAACTGACCTCAGAGAAGCATTGCCATGAATTGTGTTGGGATTTCAGGAGGCCACACATGAGATTCACCATTGGAATCTGAGATCTTGGCCCAGGGTGACTTTACACAGAGCACTGGGAATCTAAGCCAGGATATCACAAGATTTTATTCTGAAAGATTCCAGCCATAGTTGAGAGTCAAAACACACATGCAACTCACATTGTAGACCTCAATGGGCCTGGCTTCATGAGACCTTTTGCCCACTCTTTGTGAAGCCTTGCCTGTGAGAGTTCACCAGAGCTTTCATTGAAATGAGATTCCTAACCATTTATTGGTTCCTGTATAAATTGAATCCCACAGTGCCTCCAACTTCATTATTGAAAAATATCTAGATATATACCATGAATTTTTTGAAATTACCATGACCAGGTGGCACTGGAGAACATTTGGATGTCCTGTTGCTAATCATGATTGTACCAGACAGTGCCTTAATTGACTGTGTTTCATGAAAATGCTGTAGAACATAGATGCCAGTAAGTTGGAGCCTGCAGACTAGTGGGCATAAAGCAGTGGAGTGTAGGTGTGTAAAAAAACATCAGTTGTGGGTCCACGTGGATCTGGCATTGGCTTAGAAATGACTTGTCACTGACATGGTACATCCAGCAGACCCTTCTATGTAAAGGCATCTTGTTATATGGAGAGGATTCCTGCCAATGATCAGAATAAGGGGGCTATTGTCGAGTTGAAAAGCTATGTGGGATTTAAGCCTCATTGGTGCATTTTACTGCAGACCCTCACCCACCACATATGAGAGTACATCCTCCAGCACTGTGTCCCAGTGGAACTCCTTGTATTTCGTGAAGCCAATACCAAACTCACAGTGCAGCAGTAAGAAACACCACGAAAGTGGAGCATGAACAAATGGCTTTACAGACAACACGGTTAGATACTTAGACCCCAGTGGCCAAAGTTTACCTACAAATAGAGAATTCAGCACTGCTGCCTCATGTCCACTAGAAAATAAGGAACCATGTCATCCAGGTCACATAGATGGAGACCCAGCATTGATGGTCTCACTACAAAGGAAGCAAAAGCTCCTGACAAAAACATATTTCAACTGCCCAACCTCAGAGGCAGTTTTTCAAAAAGTCATTAGGCCAGCAGAGCTCCATGTTTGTGAAGTGTTTACCCTCTCCCTTTTTGTAAACTGTTCTACCTCCTACAAGTTTGTGAAGTTCTGAGCATTTTCCTTTCCACATATGTATTCACAGATTTTCTAACTCTTCTCCACTAATTGTGTCTTATTTGGGGCGAAGGTGATGTCAAAGCATTGTTCTGGCTGAGAGTGGGAATATTTTTGTGTAGCACATATTTGCATACATATTAGATTCATTTTCCTATTTTCCATTTGAAATACTGAATCCCTGACACTAACCCATACCCTACTAGACTCTGACTACTAAACCTAATATGATGGAGAAAAAGAAACCTAACAGAATAGAAATACAGGCCTTTCATAGGAGGCATGGTGTATACTTGGACTTGCCTTCTGCTTTATCAATGGTATGTGTTATAAATCTAGTCAACTTTTCATTGTAATACTTCTCCATGAGTTTTTAAAGTTAACACATATGTAAATTTCTGTCTCCCTTTCTCTGTAGCCTATTCATCAAATGTATTTTTTTATGCATTTTTAGAATTCTAACTGGTATCACATGTACATTCTTGTGAGATCGCTTATTTTCGAAGATACAAATTGTGAGAAGAGATCGCTCCCTCTAAATACAGATGGAACTGGAATTTCCACCTATGGGTGAATTTCCTAGATGAACAATATTATGTATAAATAAATGTTCAGTAAAATGAATATTTTTGGATACGTGGATGATATATATTTCATGATGAATTTCGAATGGCATATATATTGCTACATTTTAATGTCTGTGTATGTGTGTATCTATCTATTTATCTATCTATCTATATAGATATAGATATCTACTCTTAAGATTTTCAAAATATGAAATATATGTGTCTTATTATACACTCCCTAAATAAACTCATGTGTGTGTATGTAGATTTATAATCAACTTTTCACAAAATTATTCTTAGAAATATTCATCCACCTTAAATACATATTTTTTCCTAGTACTGAAAAGTAAATTAAGTGAATGGTATATACAATTCGTAATATTTCTACAGTGACTGAACCAGTTTCACATCAATGTAAGTAGACACCTATGGGACCATGATGTGTATTTTGAAGTTCATTTTTATTCAGACACTGGTACATTACTATTTCTGCAGTTTATGGACATTATAGGATATATCCTTTCATCCACAATTTCACAAATTTATAGGCATTTGGTTCACTTTCAATCACTTCCTACTTCAGAACACATGTATTCCTCCATGTTTCTTGACTGTTCGTTTCATGAGATTCTTTCCAAACACAGTATTATTGATTTCCATAATCACTTTTGAAGCCAAACTCACACACTCTTCATGATAAACCATAACCCTAATATTACCATTAGATGTATAACTGGTTGGAATGAATGTATGTATATCAATATAAGATTTCCTATATATTTTCAGATATCAATTCAATCCATTATTTAACGTTTGAACCAGTTATATTATTTATTCACAGTATGGTCTATTAAGGCATCATCTCTATATTCGTAGACCGATGGTATACCTATTTGTATCCCCAATACTAATTTTTAAGTCTTTAAAAAATTGCTTTCAGAAATGGTGGAAGAAATACTGTAGTCACCTGATATACATATACATTTCATCACAGTAATATTCCTGAAACAAAATGCAAGGGTCACACTTATAATTGTATCAAAGCCTATATTGAAAGTGAGCATGTATTACTAACAACATCCATGCCCTGATTAACTAATGATCTCAAATACCATTCCTATTGGTGACTACATATTTGTTTCTTCCTAAGATTATATATTGAAACTGAACCCTGTTAAAAATGTCTTATCCTATCACTCACTTTGTACTTTGCCTTATTTCCTAATGTCTCTATTGATATCTGCTTTCCTACACATTTTCCCCAGTTTATCACTGTGACTGACTGTTCACATATGCTGACATTTACACTCACTCTCTAATCAAAACTCTATATCTAAAGAACATTTGGTCCAACTCCTCGACTCACTCAAATGGATTCTTCAAAGCCCTGCAGAGGGTAGCCCATAGTTGCTTGAGTTTTCTCATGACCCCAATTCACATAAAGAATCTATACCCCACAGAGAATAGGCCTCAAATTGGAGAAGTAGAGCAGTATTATTGGCAGGTCTATTTGATCACTCCTGCTTCACAGGAAGAGTTTCCATGCCACCCTGACTTTAGGCAAATGAGGGGCATGTGAGCTTATATTGGACACTGTCTTAAGCTGCGCCCTTCATGGAAACCTCCAGCCAGAGGTTATGATGAGTCTCTAAATTGAAGAAGATGAGGGCCATGTGGGAGTGTTTTGGTTTAATTGTGGTCATTTGTGTGGTGGTTGGAAGAGATGACTGGGTCCACCTGTGCTTGAACTCTGGAGTGATTCCCCTTAGAGACTGAGTTCTGGAACAGATCTCAGAGAAGTATTGGCATGTATTGTGTTGGGATTTTAGGAGGCCATGCATGAGAGTTGCCCTTGGAGACTGAGATCTAGGCCCAGGATAGCTTTCAAAGAGCACTGGGAATCTCAGGCAGGATATCACATGACTTTATTCAGAAAGACTTGGAAGCCATAGTTGAGAGTCAAAACAAACATGGCCCTCAATTGTAGACCTCAATGGGCCTGGCTTAATGTGACCTTTTGGCCACTCTTTGGGAAGCCTTGCCTGTGAGAGTTCTCCCGAGCTTTAATTGAAATGAGCTTCCTCACCATTTCATGGTTCCCGAATGAATTGAATGCCACAGTGCCTCCAAATTTATCTTTGAAAATTGGCTAGATAAATACCATGAAATTTTTTAAATTCTTATGAACAGGTGGCACTGGAGAACCTTTGGATATCTATTGCTGATCACGAGTGTACCAGACATTGCATTGATTGAGTGGGTTTCATGAAAACGGTGAGAACAGAGATGCCAGAATGTTGAGGCCTGCTGACTAGTTGGCCTAGAGCAGTGGTGGGCAGGTGTATGATAAAACATCTGTCGTTGGGCCATGTGGATCTGCCATTGGCTTCCAAATGCCTTGTGACTGACATGGTGCAGCCAGCAGAACCATACAAGTTAAGGGACCTTATTATATGGAGAGGTTTCAGGGCAATATTCAGAATCAGGTTGATATGGACATGGGTGCAAGCTTTTGGGGATAGAAGCCTGGTTGGTGCATTCTCCTGCAGACCCTCACCCACTACACGTGAGAGTACTCTCTATAGCACTGTGTCCCAGTTTTTCTTTTTGTATTTTGTGAAGCCAATACCAAACTCCCAGTGCAGCAGTAAGAAACACCACAAAAAGTGAAGTATGACCAAATGGCTTCACAGACCACATGGTTAGACACTTAGACCCCAGTGGCCTCAGTTTACCTACAAAGAGAGAATTCAGAACTGCTGCCTCATGTTCTATTGCAAATAAGGAACCATGTCATCCAGGTCACATAGATGCTGACGCAGCTTTGATGGTCTCACTACAAAGGAAGCGAAAGCTCCTGACAACAACAAATATTTCAAGGGCCCAAACTCAGAGGCAGTTTCTCAGAAATTAATTAGGCCACCAGAGCTCCATGTTTGTGAAGTGTTTACCCTTTACCTTACTTTTGGAAATTCCTCTACCACCTCCAAGGTTGTGAACTCCTGAGCATTTTCTTTTCCAGATATATATTCACAGATTTTCAAACTCTTCTCCACTAATTGTGTATTACTTGTGGTGAAGGAAATATCAAGGCATTTTTTTGGATGACAGTAGGAAGATTTTTGTCTAACAAATATTCGCATACACATTAGATTCATTTTCCTATTTTCCATATGAAATACTGAATCCCTGACACTAACCCATACCCTACTAGACTCTGACTACTAATCCTAATATGATGGAGAAAAAGAAACCTAACAGAATAGAAATACAGGCCATTCATAGGTGGCATGGTGTATACTAGGACTTGCCTTCTGCTTTATCAAGTGTATGTGTTATAAATCTAGTCAACTTTTCATTGTAGTACTTCTCCATGAGTTTTTAAAGTTAACACATATGTAAATTTCTGTCTCCTTTTCTCTGTAGCCTATTCATCTCATGTATTTTATTATGCATATTTAGAATCCTACCTGGTATCACACATACATTCTTGTGAGCTCACTGTTTTTGGATGATACAAATTGTGAAAAGAGATCACTCCCCCTAAATACTGATGGAACTGAAAATTCAACAAATTGGTGAATTTCCTAGATGAACAACATTATACATAAATCCATGCTCAGTAAAAAAATATTTTTGGATATGAGGATGATATATATTTCATGATGAATTTTGATTGGCATATATATTGCTACATTTTAATGTCTGTGTTTTTATCTTTATAAATATATATATATATATATATATATATATATATATTTATATATATATACTCTCCAGATTTTTCACAATATTAAATATATGTGTCTTATTATTCACTCCCTAAATACATTCATATTCATGTATGTGGATTTGTAATCAAATTTGCACAAGATTATTCTCAGAAAAATTCATCCACATAAAATACATATTTATTTTCCAGTACTGAAAACAAACTTCGGTGAATTGTGCTTACAAATCCTAATATTTGCATGGTAACTGACCCAGTTTAACATTAATGCAAGTATAATCCTATGGGACATGATGTGTATTTTGAAGTTCATTTTTATTCAACAGTGGTACATTACTATTTCTTCAGTTGATGGATATCATAGGATATAACTTTTCATCCACAAGTTCACAAATCTGTAGGCATTTGGTTCACTTTCAATTACTTCCTGCTTCAGAACATATGTATTCCTCCATGTTTCTTGACTGTTCTTTTCATGAGATTCTTTCCAAACACATTATTTTCGATTTCCATAATCATTTTTGAAGGAAAGAGGCACCTTACTTACCCCCAGAAAGGTTCGTTGAGGTCTCCTTGTCCTGCGCTGCGTGATTCCCGGCCAATGCACCAAATGTAAGGTTCCGGCGAATGTTGGAGGAAGAGACCATCAAGAAACTGTGGCTCATGCAACAGTAAAAGGCGTTTATTGAGGATCCAATCCAGCATGCTGGGGCTACGTGCTCACTCAAGATGGGAGAGCATCCCAGAGCCCTGAGCAGGGGTTGAGCAGTGCTTAAGTACACTTTTTGGGCAGGGCGGGACTTTACATATATTACAGTCTCCTTTAAGAAATCATCATACACCACAGGAAAATCAAACAACAATTCCTAAACATGATTAGTTCATTTATTGGTGGGAACATGTAAGGCGGGAGTGATAGGTCAGTTCTAAAGCGGGGTACACATTCAAAATGATTGGTTTAGGCCCTGCAATGCCTCTGTGCCAGGCCTCACAGGGTCCTAGGTTATTAAAAAACCAGGCAGTCAGGGGGAATATTTACTGGGTACTCCGGGAATTGTCCTACAAGCTACAGGAATTTCAGGTTTTGCGTGTAGCATAGGAACTTAACAATACCTGGTCCTTTACATTTTAACACAAGCCTTGCTGCTTAAAAACTTTACAACACCCGGTCTTTTACACTTTAACATTTACACTTTAATTTCAATTTCTTTTACCCTTACAGATCACTCCTGGTGCACAAGAAGGGTGTCCAAGCCACCCTGACTTTAGGCAAATGAGGGCCAAGGGAGCTTATTTTGGACACTGTCTTGGGCTGTGCCCCTCATGGAAACCTCCAGCCAGATGTTATGATGAGTGCCTTTATGGAAGAAGAGGAGGGCAATGTGGGATTGTTTTGGTATTAATTGTGGTCATTTGTGTGACGGTTGGAAGAGATGACAGGGTCCACCTGGGCTTGAAGTCTGGTGTGAATCCCCTTAGAGACTGAGTTCTGGAACTGACCTCAGAGAAGTATTGCATGAATTGTGTTGAAATTTTAGGAGGCCACGCATGAGAGTCGCTCTTATAAACTGAGATCAAGGCCCAGGGTGGCTTTCCACAGAGCACTGGGAATATCAGCCAAGATATCCCATGATTTTATTCTTAAAGACTTGGTAGCCATAGTTGAGAGTCAAAACACACATGGAACTCACAACGTATACCTCAATGGGCCTGACTATATTTGACCTTTTGGCCACTCTTTGGGAAGCCTTGCCTATGAGAGTTCTCCAGAGTTTCATTGAAATGAGCTTCCTCAACATTTAGTGGTTCTTGAAACCCACAGTGCCTCCAACTTCATCCTTGAAAAATGGCTAGATAAATACCATGAAATTTTTGAAAATCCCATGACCAGGTGGAACTGGAGAATCTTTGGGTGTCCTGTTGCTGATCATGAGTATACTAGAGGGTGCCTTGATTGACTGGGTTTCATGAAAATAATGTAGAAAAAAGATGCCAGTAAGTTGGAGCCTGCTGAGTAGTGGGCCTAGAGCAGCGGTGGGCAGGTGTGAAGGTGTGTGATAAAACATCTGTGGTAGGTCCATGTGGTTTGGCCATTGGCTACCAAATGGCTTGTGAAGGACATGGTGCAGCCAGCAGACCCTTATTTGTAAAGGCATTTTGATATATGGAGAGGTTTCAGGGCAATTTTCAGAATCAGGTTGACATGGTCAATGGTGCAAGCTATGTGGGAAAGAAGCCTGGTTGGTGCATTCTCCTGCAGACCGTGACCCACCACAGTGACAGAACTCTCTCCAGCACTGTGTCCCAGTTGAAATTGTTGTATTTTGTGAAGCAAATACCAAAGTCCCAGTGTAGCAGCAAGAACCACAACAGAAAGTGGAAGAGGACCAAATGGCTTCACAGTCCACACGGGGTGACACTTAGCCCCCAGTGGCCACAGTTTACCTACAAAGAGAGAATTCAGCCATGCTGCCTCAGGTTCATTGGAAAATAAGAAACCATGTCCTCCAGGTCACATAGATGCAGACCCAGCTTTGATGGGCTCACTATAAAGGAAGCTAAAGCTCCTGACAACAACATATATTTCAAGTGCCCAACCTCAGAGGCAGTTTCTCAAAAAGTATTTAGGCCAGCAGAGCTCCATGTTTGTGGAGTGTTTACCATGTCCCTTACTTATGGAAACTGCTCTGTCACCTCCAAGGTTGGGAACTCCTGAGCGTATTCCATTCCAGATATGTATTCACGTATTTTCTAACTCTTCTCCTCTAATTGTGTCTTACTTGTGGAAAAGGTAATGTCAAGGCATTGTTGTGGATGAAAGTGGGAAGATTTTTGTGTAGCACATATTTGCATACACATTGGATTCATTTTCCAATTTTCCATTCAAAATACTGAATCCCTGACACGAAACTATACCCTACTAGACTCTGACTACTATTCCTAATATGATGGAGAAAAATAACTCAAACAGAATAGAAATACAAGCAGTTCAGAAGAGGCATGGTGTATAGTTGGACTTGCCGTTTGCATTATGTAGGTTAGGTGTTATAAATCTAGTTAATTTTTAATTGAAATAGTTCTCCATGTGTTTTTAAAGTTAATGAATATGTGAATTCCTGTATCCCTTTCTCTGTAGCCTATTCAGCACATGTATTTTTATATGCACATATAGAATCCTACCTGGTATCACATATACATTCTTGTGAGGTGGCTGACTTGGCAGATACAAATTATGAGAAGAGATCACTCCTGCTAAATGCTGTTGGATCTTAAAATTCAACCTATGGGTGACCTTCCTAGTTGAACAACATTATTCATAAATCCATGTTCATTAAAATTAATATTTCGGGATCTATGGATGATATATATTTCACCATGAATTTCGATTGGCATATATATTGCCACTTTATAATGTCTGTGTGTGTTTTGTGTATATATATATATATATATATATATATATATATATATATATATATACTCTCCAGATTTTTCACAATATGAAATATATGTGTCTTATTATTCACTCCCTAAATACATTCATATTCATGTATGTGGATTTGTAATCAACTTTGCACAAGATTATTCTCAGAAATATTCATCCACCTGAAATACTTATTTGTTTCCTAGTACTGAAAACAAACTTCAGTGAAAGGTGCATACAAATCCTAATATTTCTACAGTAACTTACCAAGTTTAACATCAATGCAAGTAGATTCCTATGGGACATGATGTGTATTTTGACGTTTATTTTTATTTAAAACTGGTACAGTACTATTTCTTCAGTTTATGCACATCCATGGATAAATTTTTCACCCAAAATTTCAAAATTAAAGACATTTGTTTCACTTTCAATCACTTCCTGCTTCCGAACACATGTAGTCCTCCAGGTTTTTCGACTGGTCGTTTCAAGAGACTGCTTAACAAACACATTATTTTCGATTTCCATTATCACTTTTGAAGGAAAACTCACACACCCTCTTCATGATAAACCGTAACCCTAATATTACCATTAGACTTATAATTGGTTGTAATGAATGTATGTATACCATATCAATATAAGATTTCCTGTATATTTTCAGATATCAATTTATTCTAATTCCAATTTCTAAAGTTGGATCCAGTTATATTATTTATTCACAGTACGATCTATTCATTCATCATCTCTATATTCATTGACACAGGGTACACCTATTTGTATACCCAATACTAATTTATGGCTTTTAAAAATATTGCTTCCCATAATGGTGGAAGAAATACTCATGTCACCTGATCTACATATACATTTTATCACAGTAATATTCTGGACAAAAATGCAAAGGTCACACTTATGATTGTACCAAACCCTAAATTGAAAGTGAGTATATATTACTAAAAACATCCTTGTCCAGGATGCCTAATTCTCCCAAGTGTCAATATTGTTGGGGACTATATATTTGTTTCTTCCTATGATTATATATTCAACCTCAACCCTGTTGAAAATGTCTAATCCTATCACGCATTTTATAATTTGTCTGATTTCCTAATGTCTCTATTGAGACCTGCTTTCCTACATATTTTCCCCAGTTCATCATTGTGACTGACTCTTCACATGTGCTGACATTTACATTCACTCTCTAAATGAAACCCTATTGCTAAAAAACTATTGGTCCAACTCGAAGACTCACTCTTCTTCCTAAACCTACTATCTTCCAAATCCTACCGACTATCCATTTTTGACTGGATGTTCTCTTCGACATTCAGGCATCTGAGGTGCAAGGTTTTATTCCATTGTGTATAGATTTATCTGAGACTAAAATGCAGAATGTAATTCAAAGCTAAATATCCCAAAGAAGGGCCCAATGCCCTTTCTGGCTTCAAATCGTAACTAGATTTATGTTTTCATACTTATATTTCAAATATATATTCTTATAAATTTTGCAGGTTCCAAATACCATTATTCATCCAGCAGAATGATTCCTAACACAAGTCAAATATGTTATTGACCCTAACCATACACTGTTCCCTCATTCTAAATTTACAGAGAGGAGGGACAGAGTTGGTCTTACAATACAGGAAAGTAGGGGATCTTCCACCTGCTGAGAAACCTCAAAGTTCCATGCAGAAATGTTGACTGAAGAAGATGTAGGCAGCTATGAAGGACCTGAGAGAACAAAAGTCATGTTCAATGGCAAACAACCTGTTCAGGATGAAGGGTTCTGTCTGAATCAGCCTCTCACATCTTAATTTAGAGAAGATGGACCAAACCAGGCCTGTGTGGGTAGCTGTTTCTGGGTGCCTATGGTTGTATACCATTCTAAATTGTGAAAGTGTCACAGGAAGTAGGGGCAGCCTCCTTCTCATGTGACACTTGGAAGCCACTGGTAGGACAAAGTGGTTGCCAAGGCAGTGACCTCATTCAGTTCCTAAAGGAAGTGACCTCACCTCACTTCCTTGGTGATGGAAATCTCTGAACTTGGGATTCATGAAGCCAGGCACCCAGAGCCAGTCCCAGTCCCAGTCCCAGTGGTCTCACTTGTTTGGATTTACCAAGGACAGTGTCAGTCTTTCTTGGTACCTACTAATGTGAGGATGGCCAAATGCCAGGAAAGCTCTAAAGAGGGGTCATTCCTGAGAAAGCAGGTAGTTGCTCACCTCTGGGTCCTGACACCTGCACAGAGTTGGCCAAGGAGACCAGATCTGAGACAGATCAGGCCATTCCATGGGAATATAGTATGGCTCACCAGTCAGAGGACACTCCGGATAGTCACAGAACTTCTTGGGGGAAGGAGGTGCCTTTGTGGGTGTGGGGGTGGGTTTCTGGTTTTGTCTCATGTTCAGAGAATAGGTAGGCAAGGCGCTTTTTTTGGTGTGGAATGAACTGTTTCTAGTAAGTCATTTGACAAGGCGAGTGTTTCTATGTCTGTCTATCACACTGTGTCCGTGGTTGCAGATATTAGAAAAGAAAATGCATCAATGGATGTGTCCTGTCTAGTAGAAAGCTTCCCAGCATTCATCCTGTCCAATTTATGAATGGATTTCAGATTGCCTTTTCAATGGATAACACCTGCAATCTTCCAAAGTTTCAGTTTTCTTCTGGACTTCTGCCCCTCTCCAGAATAGGCTCATGGTTTTATGTCTAAGGTATGTACCACTTCCAAGCTCTGTGCCATGACCATGTACTGGATAGCTCAAAGGAATGGCGAGCATCTCTGAAAAATCAGATATTAGTGTGACCATTAAATCTCAGTGGAGAAACCCTGCTTTGGGCCTTTTGCTTACCTATTGTTCTGTTGCCCTGAATGTCAGGAAGTTCTTTGCCTCAGGCCACCCCTTTGTGAAGCCTGAAGAAAACAGTTTTCAAATGGAAATGAATGGGCAACACCTGTGGCTCTTTGCTTAATTGCTTTGGAAAGGGATGTGTCTGAATCAGCCTCTTGGCCCTGTGTTAGGCTGTAGCTTAGATTCTCAGCACCTGATGGATCTAAAGAAAGATCCCATGGGTGCATTAAAAACCAAAATGGCCAAAAGAGCAGTCATTGTTTATGAAGACTCTCGCCTTCCTCTCTAAGGTTCCTGACATCCATCAAGTGAGAATAGGGATCCTTTGTTTCAAAAGAGTTCTTCAAAGCCCTGCAGAGGCTATCCCATAGGTGCTTGGGTTTTCTCATGACCCCAATTTACATGAAGAATCTAAACCCTACAGTCAGTAGGCCTCAAATTGGAGAAGCCAAGCTGTATTAACGGCAGGCCGATTTGATCACTCCTGTTTCACAGTCAGGATTTCCAGGCCACACTGACTTTAGGCAAATGAGGGGCAAGGGAGGTTATTTTGGACACTGTCCTGTCCTGCGCCCCTCATGGAAACCTCCATCCAGACGTTATGATGAGTGTCTATATGGAAGAAGAAAAGGGTTATGTGGGAGCGTTTTGTTTGGAATTGTGGTAATTTGTGTGGCACTTAGAAGAAAAGACTGGGTCCACCTGGGCTTGAACTCTGTTGTGATTCCTCTTAGAGAATGAATTCTGGAACGGACCTCAGAGAAGTATTTTCATGAATTGTGTTTGGGTTTTACTAGGCCATGCATGAGAGTCGCCCTTGGAACCTGAGATCTAGGTGCAGGGTGGCTTTCCCCAGAGCACTGGGAATCTCAGCCAGGATATCACATGATTTTATTCTGAAAGACTTTGCAGCCACAGTTGAGAGTCAAAACACACATGGACCTCACATTGTAAACCTCAATGGGCCTGGCTTCATGTGACCTTTTGGCCACACTTTGGGAAGTCTTGCCTGTGAGTGTTCTCTAGAGCTTTCATTGAAATGAGCTTTCTCAACATTTAATGGTTCCTGAATAAATTGAAACCCAAAGAGCCTCCAACTTCATCCTCGACAAATGGCTTGATAAATACCATGAAATTTTTGAAATTCCCATGACCAGGTGGCACTGGAGAACTTTTGGATATCCTGTTGCTGACCATCAGTGTACCAGACAGTGCCTTGACTGACTGTGTTTCATGAAAATTGTGTAGAACAGTGATGCCAGTAAGTTGGAGCCTGCTCATTAGTGGGCCTAGAGCAGTGGTGTGAAGGTGTGTGATAAAACATGTGTGGTGGGGCCATGTTGATCTGCCATTGGCTTGCAAATGCCTTGTGACTGACAGGGTACAGCAAGCAGACCCTTATATGTAAAGGCATCTTGTTATATGGATAGGTTTATGGGCAATGTTCAGAATCAGGTTGGCTACCTGGTACCACACGTACATTCTTGTGAGGTGGCTGACTTGGCAGATACGAATTGAGAGAAAAGATCACTCCTACTAAACCCCATTGAAACTGAATATTCAACATATGGGTGAGCTTTCTAGTTGAACAACATTATACATAAATCCATGTTCAGTAAAATGAATATTTTTAGATCTGTGGATAATATATATTATATGATGAATTTTGATTGACATATATATTGCTACTTTTTTGTCTGTGTGTGTTTTTTTTGTATATATATATATATATATATATATATATATATATATATATATATATATATATATATACACTCTCCAGATATTTCAAAAAATGAAATATATGTGTCTCATATACACTCCCTAAATTCATTCATGTTCATGTATCTGGATTTATAATCAACTATTCACAAGATTATTCTCAGAAATATTCATGCACCTGAAATTTGCCTAATGCTCTCAAATATCAATCCTATTGGTGTCTACATATTTGTTTTTTCCTAAGATTATATATTCAAACTCAATCCTTTTCAAAATATCTAGTCCTGTCACTCACTTTGTAATTTCCCTGATTTCATAATGTCTCTATTGATATCTGTTTTCCTACATATTTTCCCCAGTTCATCATTGTGACTGACTCTTCAACTGTGCTCACATTTACATTCACTCTCTAACTGAAACCGTATTGCTAAAGAACTTTTGTTCTAAATTCTATACTCACTCTTCTTCCTAAACCTACTGACTATCTTCCTAATCCTACCAACTATACCTTTTTCACTGGATGTTCTCTTCTACATTCAATCATCCAAGTAAATGTCGGGCAAGCTTCGGAGAAGGAGACGACCAACAGAGTACTCATGATACAGCAAAAGGTTTATTGGGTTTCCAGCATGCTGGGGCTCAGAGCTCACTTTAATAGAGCAGATAGCCCTGAGAATAGCTTAAGTAGAGTTTGTATACTTTCCCTGGAGAAGGCAGGGAGGGAAGTTTATTGATGGGTCACGACGAGTGGGCAGTTTGCATGCAACTGGGTGAGGGAGTACATTCTGTAGTTTGGCAGTTGGGGACAGCACATTTTGGGAACAAGTTTTGCAAGCATTTCTCAAGATTTCAACAGTTCTTTGTTAAGCATAGGGAAGTGACAAGTACTTATTTTATTAACCTTTCATTCCTCACTTCTTTTTCTGGCTACTTTTAATCATAAAAATTATCATTGGGGGGTTTCACATTCTATGTCTCCTAGTGGGGTATTACCATAAGTTTAACTCGTCCAATTTGAGCCTGGAGAAAAGAAATTACACGGTTGAGAAAACAGGGTTTTATAGTTATCAATAATATGAGGATTATTATTGGACCGGCCAGGGTTGATAAAAACGTAGTTAACCAGGGGCACTGTGTGAACCAAGACTCAAACAACCCTTTTTGGGTCTCTCTCTCTCTCTTGTTGATGCTCTTTAATGTGTCTTTTTAATTTACTCATAGATTTTATTACAACTCCAGTATGTTCGGCATAAAAACAACATTCTTCCCTCAATGCAGCACAAAGGCCCCCTTCTTTAATGAAGAGGAGGTCCAAACCTCAACTCTTCTGTAAAACAACTTCAGAGAGAGAGGTTAAAGTTTCATGCAAAGCTCTGATGGTGGTTTCTAATATCTTAGTTTTGGTCTATTGCTGCTTCTAATTGGGTCATTTATTGTGTCACATGGACAAGGGCAGTGGTTCCTGGGCCTACCCGTGCAGCAAATCCTATTCCTAATATGATGGCTAAAGTGAGGGATATATGCTCCCAGTGGAACCTGGTTGTATGTCCCCCTATTTGATCTTCAAATGAACCTGCTTCATAATAGAGCACTCTGGGAAACATCTGCACCATTACACGATTAATCACATCTGTTGACCATTTCATGAAAACATAAACAAGGTTTAAGTATATAGAATTATTCTGTTGTAAGGACGGACAAGGCAAGGCACCTAAGATAGCACTAAAGACAGGGAAACAGTCCTATTTGGTTGCAACCGGATTCAGAGGGCATTGCTTCTGTTGTAATCAATTAATCCCCTGAAACTCAAGTTTAGGTAGTTTCAGAATTTTGTACCCAACATGTAAGGGAAGGTGCTCAGAAGCTCACAGTCTGCAGAAGTTCAAAAACGCAGTATTTGTTCCTGTTTTTCCCCTGTTCTGGGCAAGTTAACTTTTAAAGGACACCTGGGAGGGGGAGAGCTTTTTCTTCCCTTTCTTATTTTACCCCTGCCAGGTGTTACCATGGAGACCAGTTGGTAACTTCTTTATCTTAGAAATGTAGCCATCTCTGTGAATCCCCAGCTCAAGGACAGAGGCCTTGTTCACATATTTTGTGAAAAACTAGTAAAAGGGTGTCTACCTGAGAAGTGCTGATTTTTTTAGCCACTGGCCAAGTAGAACAGGGCAACACGAAAAGAGGAAGTTTATCTACATTGAACTCTTTTATAGGGACTCTTTTGCTGAAAGTCCTAAAGTCAGCCATGTTGAAGACTTCTGGAGAAGGTCAGTTAAGTCTTTTCTGTGGGCCTAGTGCAGAGGGGGAAGACGGGGAAGGTGGGCTGAGATCAGCTCCGTGGATCTGAGAATGAGGAAGGAGAGATGTAAAAGAATAATGGGAAACGGGTTTGAGATTTTCCTAGCAACAAAAACTTGAGCAGTAGAACAGGTAGAGCAGAGAGGATGATGGGAGTGAGTATCTCAAAACGCATATGAGGGACGTTTAATTATTAGTAAACTGTTTTCAGTGATGACAAACCAACTTTAAAGGCCATTTTTATTACATCTTAGATAGGGGACTGAGGGCTCTCCTCAGCTGGTTTGAGCTTTGGTTTAGCTGGTAAGAAGACCTGGCGGGACCCGGTGCGGGCACTGACAGGACAAGAGAGGAGTGAGTGGGTGGAGGGGTACTTCAGTAACTGCTGCCTCAGCAAGGAGGCAATGGTCTGAGAACCGGCAGAGGTTTGGGTTTTTGATCTAGTAATTGGAGGGGAGAAATCAGGTTGCTGAGGTGGGAGTGACAGCAGAGTGTCTGGAGCAGAAGGCTGAGGGTGAGGATCTATTGGAGAAGCATAGTTCAGGATGTGAGTGAAGGAGGGAAAAGGTCACGCAGAATTTGAGGATCTAGAGACCCCTCTGGGGGCCATCGGTTCTTCTTATCTAATTGGTAATATGGCCAATGATGTGTACTGAATTTGATGAGGAGTTTGGGTTCCATCAGGCAGCCCCTGTTTGCTCACATCCCCATGACTTACAGAAGAAGTTGGCTTTCCCCCCACACAGCCGTGACTGTGGCTTTGAGAGTCTGCCCGGCAAACATAGTAATCTAGGCTAGCCAACCTGCATCTGGCTTGCATGTCCCTTCATCCATAATGTTTGTTTCCATTATCTATGGTACAGAAGTAATTTAATGGAATTTTAGTGGTATCCTCTTCATCAGGGATATCCCAATAGGTAAGACCTATAGCCAGCTGACAAATGTCTGGGAGGAGTGATGGCCACCAGGTCCCTCAGGGGGCTGTATGCGAGATAGATTATACTTCTTTTCCAATAGGATTTGTGATCAGCCATCACTGCTGAATGGGCTGATGTGGCTTAGGACTACTTGTGGCCAAGGAGAGAGTCCACAGACTTATCCACATGGCGAATACGCAATTTGAAAGTTTTACCAGTCTTTTCCAGTTTCCAGCCAGAGTCTGGACAGGGCGCAGGCTTGAGATGAGAGGCATGGATCCAGAAATTGATTCCGTCTACCTTTACCACTGGAGGTGTTATAAGTAGCACCGGCTATGGTCTTTTCCAGCGGGGTTTCAAGCATGATACCTGATGTCGTCTTACGTAGATGAAGTCTCTTACTTGATATCGATGTGGAGTCCCTTTGTCCCCAGTTTGATAGGCAGTGGCCAGCTGTTTACACAGGTATCACTGAGTTCTTTTTAGAGCTTTAAGTCTGTCAAGCAAGGGGGTGTGGATGGAATGGTTAGGTCTTTGAGTCGGGCTTAGGTCCCTTACTGCAGGAGGGCAACAATAGAGAATTTCACAGGGGCTAAGGTTACTCAAAGAAACAGAGGGAGTATTTCTTGCATGAAACATTGCATAAGGCAGGAGCATAGTCCAATCTTTTATGCTGTTCTCTAAGTTTAATTTTCTTAAGGTCTCTTTAATGGTTCAATTTATTCTATCTGCCTGTCCTGAACTCGGGTATCTATAAGCACAATATAACTTCCAATTAATTCCCTGGTTCCTGGCTAACCCATGACTTACCTGGGCCATGAACACCGGTCCATTATCAGACCCTATTACCGGCTTAGCTTCCTCCAATGGTAAAGAGGCTGAGTCAGCAGCAGGGAAATCCATTTGAGGGTGTTGTGGGTTAGGGGACAAGGGCAGGGGATTAGTAAGGGAAGAAGAGTCCAGTAGAGTCAAATCTGTGACTCGGGGAGAACAGGGGGTGGAGGAGGAGGAGGTTGAGAGGGTTTGAGAGATCATGGGGGAAGGAGTAGGAGCAGAGGCAGGGGCAAGGAACGGCTTCACCCATGGAGGAGGAGATTTGCAGATGTTCTGCCAAGTTAAGATATATGGCTGTTGATCCAGATGGCTATGTGTCCCCGGCTGAGATAATATCTCTGAATTTTTAAATTAGTGCGAAGTAGAAAGATCCTTCTAGGGGCCATCCGAATTCAAAGGTGGGCCATTCTGAGGCACAGAAATTCTGCCAGGTCCAGCATTTTACTAAAACAAGAAAGATTCTGAGCTCTTAAGCGGACTTTGTTCCAGTGATCAAGGGTCAGGGACAGAGGCATTGAACTGCTCTGTCCCATAATGAAAGGTACACAAACAGCAAAAGCAAGGACACATGACACAGATAAGACAAGACCATAAACACAGGCAATGGACGTCAAACACTGAAACCAGGAATGAGTAGCCGGCAAAACCCGATGGGATGACAATACCGAATCTGAAACAAAATATCACTGAGTTGAGGAGACTATTGTTCCTTAATTTCCCGAGTTTTCTGCGGCGTCCCTCAGGGAGGTGCCCTGTGTCTCCGTGACACGTCTCTCAGCCACCTTCGGAGGGAGCTCAGGCTCTTCATCGCCAGAGATTTTGCCAAGCCCTAACATGAAACCTGAAACCAGAAAGAGGCGCCTTACTTGCTCCGAGAGGAGCCCATTGGGGTCTCTCGTCTGCCACTGCCAGAACTCGGTGGAACCTCAATATGTAAAGGTCGGGCGAGTGTCGAAGGAAGAGACCACCAAGAGTCTGTCTCATGCAACAGCAATGGGTTTATTTGGGGTTCAGCATGCTGTGGCTCAGAACTCACTTAAATAGAGCAGAGATCCCTGAGAACACCTTAAGCACAGCTTATATACTTTCCTTGGAGAGGGAAGAGAGGGAAGTTTACTAATGGGTGAGGGCATGTGGGCGGTTTGCATGACACTGAGTGAGGGAGTACATTCTGCAGTTTGGCAGTTGGGAACAGAACATTCTGGAAACAAGATTAGCAAACATTTCTCAAGATTTCAACAGTGTTTTGTTAAGCATACAGAAAAACAGGAAGCGACAAGTACCTATTTTATTAACCTTTCACTACGGACTATCCCTTTTCGACTAGATGTTCCTTCTACATTAATTCATCCAAGGTACAAGGTCCTATGGCATTGTATATCGATTTAATTGAGACACCTCTGCAGAACGTAATTCAAAGCTGCATATCCAAATCAAGAGCCCAATGCCCTTCTGGACTTCAAATCATACTTAGATTTCTGTTTTCATACATATATTTCACCTATATATTCTTATACACATAGCAAGTTCCCAATACCATTATTCATCCAGCAGAATGATTTCTAACCCAAACCGAACATGTTATTAACCATAACCATACACTGTTCCCTCAATCTAACTTTACAGAAGAGCAGGGAAAGAGTTGATCTTACAATACTGAAATGTAGGGAATCTTCCACCTGCTGAGAACCTCAAAGGTCCATGCAGAAATGATCCCTGGAGAAGAGGTAGGCAGCTATGAAGGACCTGAGAGACCAAAAGTCATCTTCCATGGCAAACAACCTGGTCAGGATAAAAGGTTGTGTATGAATCAGCTTCTCTTCTTAACGTAGAGAAGTTGGACCAAACTAGGCCTGTGTGGAGATCTATTCCTGGGTGCCTATTGTTGATACACCATTCTAACTTGTGAAAGTGTCACAGAAAGTAGGGGCAGCCTCCGTATCATGGGACCCTTGAAAGCAACAGTTAGGACAAAGTGGTTGCCAAGACAGTGACCTCATTCAATTTCTGAAGGAAGTGACCTCACTTAACTTCCTTGGTGATGGAACTCTCTGAATTTGGGATCCAGGAAGCCAGGCACCCAGAGCCAGTCCCTGTCCCAGTCCCAGTGGTCTCACTTGTTTGGATTCAGCAAGGACAGAGTCAGTCTTTGTTGGTACCTACAGATGTGAGGAAGGCCAAATGAGAGGAAATCTCTGAAGCGGGGCTTTTCCTGAGAAAGCAGGTAGTGGCTCACCGCTGGCTACTGAGAACTTCACAGAGTTGGCAAAGGAGACCAGATCTGAGACAGGACAGGCCAATTTGGGGGAACATATTATGGCCCACAAGTCAGAGGACACTCTGGATAGTCACAGACCTACTTGGGGGAAGGAGGTGCCTTTGTGGGTGTGGTTGTGGGTTTGTGGTTTTGTCTCATTTTCCTAGAATAGGTATTAAAGTCGGTTTGTTTGGATTGAAGTTTAGTGTTTCTAGTAAGTCTTTTGACATGGCGAGTGTTTCTATGTCTCAGTATTTCACTGTGTCCGTGGTTGTATGCATTAGAAAAGAGAATGCATCTATGGATGTGTCCTGTCTAGTAGAAAGCTTCTCAGCATTCAAATTGCCCCATTTATGAATGGACTGTAGCTTGCCCTATTGATGCGCAACACCTGCTATATTCCTAAGTTCCTGTTTTCTTTCTGAATTCTGGCCACTCTACAGAATAGGACCATGGTTTTTTGTTCACGATATGTACCACCTTCAAGCTCTGTGACTGGCCATGTACTGGATAGCTGAAAGAAATGGCAAGCATCTCAGAAAACTCAAGTATCAGTGTGACCAGGAAATTCTCAGTGGAGCAACCCTGCTTTGGACCATTTGCTTACCTATTGTTCTGTTTTCCTGAATTTCAGGAAGGTCTTTGACTCAGGCCACCCTTTTGTGAAGCCTGAAGAAAACAGTTTTCAAATGGAAATTATTGGGCATACATGTGGCTCTTTCCTTAACTGCTTTGAAAAGGGATGTGTCTGAATCAGCCCCTTGGCTCTTTATGAGGCAGTGGCTTAGATTCTCAGCACCTGAGGGATCTAAAGAAATTTCCCATGCGTGCATTCAAAACCAAAATGGCCAAAAGAGCAGTCATTGGCATGAAGTCTCTCACCTTCCTCTGTAAGGTTCCTGACCTCCATCAAGTGAGAATAGGAATCCTTTGGGTCAAACGAGTTCTTCAAAACCTACAGAGGCTAGCCCATAGGTGCTTGGGTTTTCTCATGACTCCAATTCACATAAAGAATCAATATCTGACAGTCAGTAGGCCTCAAATTGGACAAGCAGAACAGTATTAACATCAGGCCTATTTGATCACTCCTGGTTAACAGGAAGCGTGTCCAGGCCACCCTGACTTTAGGCAAATGAGGGGCAAGGTAGATTATTGTGGATACTGTCTTGGTCTGCGCCCCTCATGGAAACCTCCAGCCAGAGGTTATGATGAGTGTCTATATGGAAGGAGATGAGGGCCATATGAGAGTGTTTTGGTTTTAATTGTGGTCAATTGTGTGGTAGTTGGAAGAGATGACTGTGTCCACCGGAGCTTGAACTCTAGGTGTGATTACCCTTAGAGACTGAGTTCTGGAACTGACCTCAGAGAAGTATTGCAAAAAATAGTGTTGGGATTTTAGGAGGTCACGCATGAGAATCACCCTTGTAATCTGAGATCTAGGCCCAGGATGGCTTTCCACAGTGCTCGGGGATTCTGAGCCAGGATATCACATGATTTAATTCTTAAAGACTTGGGACCCTTAGTTGAGAATACAAACACACATGGATCTCACTTTGTATACCTCAATGGGCCTGGATTCATGTGACCTTTTGACCACTCTTTGGGAAGCCTTCCCCGTGAGTGATCTCCAGAGCTTTCATTGAAATGAGCTTCCTCACCATTTAATGGTTCCTGAATTAATTGAAACCCACAGTGCCTCCAACTTCATCCTTGAAAAATGGCTAGATAAATACCATGAAATTTTTGAAATTTCCATGACCAGGTGGCACTGGATAAACTTTGAATGTCCTGTTGCTGATCATGATGGTACCAAACTGTGCCTTGATTGACTGGGTTTCGTGAAAATGTTGTAGAACAGAGATGCCAGTAAGTTGGAGCCTGCTGAGTAGTGGGCATAGAGCAGTGGACTGTAGGTGTGTAAATAAATATTTTTGGTAGGATCACCTGGATCTTCCATTGGCTTCCAAAAGACTTGCTACTGACATGGTGCAGGCAGCCGACCCTTATATGTAAAGGCATCTTTTTATATGGAGAGGTTTCAGGGCAATGTTCAGAATCAGGTTGCTATAGTCAAGTGGGAAAGCTATGTGGGATTAAAGCCTGGTTCGTACATTCTCTTGTCAACCATGACAAACCACACGTGACAGAACTCCCTCTATCATTGTGTCCCAGTTGAACTCCTTGTATTTCATGAATCTAATACGAAACTCCCAGTTCAGGAGTAAGAAACACCCTGAAAATTGGAGCATGACCAAATGGCTTCACAGACCACACGGGAAGACACTTAGCTCCCAGTGGCCACAGTTTACCTACAAAGAGAGAATTCAGAACTGCTGCCTCATTTTCATTAGAAAATAAGGAACCATGTCCTCCAGGTCACATAGATGCAGACCCAGATTTCATGGTGTCACTACAAACGAAACTAAATTTCCTGACAATTACAAATATTTCATGTGCCCAACCACAGAGGAAGTTTCTCAAGAAGTCTTTAGGCCAGCAGAGCTCCATGTTTGTGAAGTGTTTACCCTCTCCCTTACTTTTGGAAACTGTTCTTCTACTTCCAGTGTTGTGAACTTCTGAGCATTTTACATTTCTCATATGTATTCACAGATTTTCTAACTCCTCTCCTCTAATTGTGTCTTACTTGGAGTGATGGTTATGTCAAGCCATTGTTCTGGAAGAGAGTGGGAAGTTGTTCCTGTAGTACATGTTTGCATACACATTAGATTAATTTTTCTATTTTCCATTTGAAATACTGAATCCCTGACACCAACCCATACCCTACTAGAATCTGACTACTAATCCTAATATGATGGAGAAAAAGAAACCTAACTGAATAGAAATACAGTCCTTTCATAGGAAGCATGGTGTATACTTGTATTTGCCTTCTGCTTTATCAAGAGTATGTGTTTTAAATCTAGTCAACTTTTTATTATAATATTTCTTCATGAGTTTTTAAAATTATCACATATGTAAATTCCTGTCTCCCTTTCTCTGTATCCTATTCAGCACATGTATTTTTTATGCACATATACTATCCTACCTGGTATCCCACGTACATTCTTGTGAGCTCACTGACATTGGAATATAAAAATTGTGAAAAGAGATGACTCCCCCTAAATACTGATTGAACTGAAAATTCAACCTATGGGTGAGCTTCCTAGTAAAAAACTTTATACATAAATCCATGTTAAGTAAAATGAATATTTTTGGATATGTGGATGAATTATATTTTATGATGAATTTCAATTGGCATATATATTTCTACATATTAATTTGTGTGTGTGTGTTTGTGTGTGTATTTGTGTGTGTGTGTATATATATATATATATATATATATATATATATATATATATATATATTCTCCAGAATTTCCGAAATATGAAATATATGTATCTTATTATACACTCCCTAAATTCATTCGTATTCATGTATTTGGGTGTATAATCAACTTTACACAAGATTATTCTAAGAAATACTCAACCACCTGAAATACATATTGGTTTCCTACTACTGAAAACTAAGTTCAGTGAATGGTGCTTACAAATCCTAATATTTCTACTGTAACTGACCCAGTTTAACATCAATGCAAATAGATTTCTATGGGACATGATGTGTATTTTGAAGTTCATTTTTATTAAACACTGGTACATTAAAATTTCTTCAGTTTATGTACATCATAGGATATATTTTTTTCATTCACAACTTCACAAATTTATAGGCATTTGGTTCACTTTCAATTACTTACTATTTCAGAACACATGTATTCCTCCATATTTCTCTACTGGTCTTTTCACTTGACTTCATTCTAAACACATTATTTTCGATTCCATTATCATTGTTCAAGCAAAACTCACTCTTCATGATAAACTGTAACCCTAATATTACCATTAGATATATAACAGGTTGGAATGAATGTATGTATATCAATATAAGATTTCATATATTTTTTTTCAGATGCAAATTCAATACATTATTTAAAGTTGGAACCAGTTATATACTTTATTCACAATATGGTCTATTCATGCATCATCTGAATAATCATCAACACAGGGTACACCTTTTCGTATCCCCAGTACTAATTTATAAGTTTTCAGGATATTGCTCCCCATAATGGTGGAAGAAAGACTCATGTCACCTGATCTACATATACATTTATCACAGTAGTATTCTGGACACAAAATGCAAAGGTCACACTTATGATTGTACCAAAGCCTAAATGGAAAGTGAGCATGGATTATTAAAAACATCTGTCCAGGTTGAGTAATGCTCTCAAATGTCAATCCTCTTTGTTACTACATATTTGTTTTTTCCTAAGATTATATATTCAACCTCAAGCCTTTTGAAAATATCTAATCCTATCACTCACTTTATACTATGCCTGATTTCTTAATGTCCCTATTGATATCTGCTTTTCTACATATTGTCCCCAGTTCATCATTGTGACTGTAACTTCAAATGTGCTGACATTTACATTCACTCTCTATCTGAAACCCTATTGCTAAAGAACTTTTGGTCCAACTCCTATACTCACTATTCTTCCTAAACCTACTGACTATCTTCCTAATCCTACAGACTATCCCTTTTTGACTGCATGTTCTCTTCTACATTCAAACATCCGAGGTACACGGTCCTATGCCATTGTATATCGATTTATCTGAGACCTCGGTGCAGAACATAATTCAAGCTAAGTATACCAATCGTGGTTTCAATTCCTATCTGGGCTTCAAATCTTTCCTAGATCTCTGTTCTCATACATATATTTCACGTCTATATTCTTATAAATATCACAGGTTCCCAATACCATTATTCATCCAGCATAATTATTCCTAACCCAAATCGAACATGCTATTAACCCTAACCATACACTGTTCCCTCAATCTCATTTACAGAAGAGCAGGAACAGAGTTGGTCTTACAATACAGGAAGGTAGGGGATCTTCCACCAGCTGACAACATCAAAAGTCCATGCAGAAATAATCCCTGGAGAAGATGTAGGCAGCTATGAGGGACCTGAGAGAGCAAAAGTCATCTTACATGGAAAACATCCTGGTGATGATGAAAGGATGTGTCTGAATCACCCTCTCTTTTCTTAATGTAGTGAAGATGGACCAAACCAGACCTGTGTGGAGAGTTGATCCCGAGTGCCTATGGTTGATATACCATTCTAACTTGTGAAAATGTCAGAGCAAGTAGGTGCAGCCTCCATCTGATGGGACCCTCGGAAGGAACTGTTAGGAAAATGTGGTTGCCAGGGTAGTGACCTCATTCAGTTCCTGAAGGAAATGAACTCAACTTACTTCCTTGGTGATGAAACTCTCTGAACATGGGATCCAGGAAGCCAGGCACCCAAAGCCAGTCCCAGTGCAAGTCCCAGTGGTCAAACTTGTTTGGATTTACCAAGGACAGAGTCAGACTTTCTTGGTACATACTGATGTGAGGTTGGCCAAATGCCAGGAAGATCTGAAGAGGGGCCTTTCCTGAGAAAGCAGGTAGTGGCTCATCGCTGGCTTCTGACAGCATCACAGAGTTGGCCAAGGAGAGGAGATCAGAGACAGGACACCCCAATATGGGGGAATATATCATGGCCCACCAGTCAGAGGACACTCTGGATAGTCAGAGACCTACTGGGGGAAGGAGGTGCCTTTGTGGGTGTGGTTGTGGGTTTGTTGTTTTGTCTCCTGTTCTCAGAATAGGTAGGAAAGGTGGTTTGTTAGTTTTGGAGTGGACTGTTTCTAGTAAGTCATTTGACAAGGCGAGTGTTTCTGTGTCCATATATCCCATTGTGTCCGTGGTTGTAGACATTAGAAAAGAAAATGCATCAAGGGATTTGTCCAGTCTACTAGAAAGCTTCCCAGCATTCATCCTGTGCAATTTATGAATGAACTGCAGCTTGCCTTATAAATGGGCAACACTCGCCATCTTCCTAAGTTCCTGTTTTCTTCCTGAATTCTGGCCACTCTCTAGAATACGCTCATGGTTTTGTGTCCAAGATATGTACCACCCCAAGCACTGTGACATGGCAATGTACTGGATAGCTGAAGGGAATGGCGAGTATCTCAGAAAACTCAGATATCAGTGTGACCAAGAAAGTCTCAGTGGAGAAACCCTGCTTTGGGCCTTTGCTTCCCTGTCTGTTGCCCTGAATGTCAGGAAGGTCTTTGCCTCCGGCAACCCCTTTGTGAAGACTGAAGAAAACAGTTTTCAAATGGAAATAAATGGGCATCACCTGTGGCTCTTTGCTTAATTGCTTTGGAAAGGGATGTTTCTGAATCTGCATCTAGGCCCTGTGTGAGCCTGTGGCTTAGATTCTCAGCACCTGATGGATCTAAAGAAAGATCCCATGTGTGCATCCAAAACTAAAATGGCAAAAAGGGCAGTCATAGTGGATGAAGTCTCTTGCCTTCCTCCAGACAAAAGCTGAATAAAGATACTATAGAACTCAATAGCACAATCAATAACCTAGACGTAACCAACATATATAAAATATATCAACCATCATCAAGTGGATACACGTTCTTCTCAGCAGCACATTGATCCTACTCCAATATAGACCATATATTATGCAATAGGGAAACTCTTAGTAAATATAAAGGTATGGAGATAATACCATGCACCATATCTGATCATAATGGATTGAATCTTTAAATCAATGAAAAAAAAAGGAAGGAAAAATTCTACATCACATGGAAAATGCACAATATGTTACTGAATGATCAGTGGGTTACAGAAGACATAAAGGAGGAGATAAAAAAATTCTTAGAGACAAATGACAATAGAGACACAACATACCGGATTGTATGGGACACAATGAAAGCCGTTTTAAGAGGGAAATTCATTTCTTGTAATTCTTTCCTCAAAAAAAGAAAAAAAACAACAACAAATAAATGAACTCACACTACACCTCAAAAATCTAGAAAAGGAAGAGCAAAACAACATCAAATGTAGTAGAAGACAAGGAATAATTGAAATTAGAGGAGAAATCAATGAAATTGAAACAAAAAATCTACATTGTAAAAATTGAAATAAATAAGAGTTGGTTCTTTAAAAAAATAAATATGTTCGACAGGCCCTTAGCCATGCTAACGAAGAGAAGAAGAGAGAGAACTCAAATTACTAACATATGGAATAAAGATGGAAATATCACAACACACACTACAGAAACACAGAAGATAATTAGAAAGTATTTTGAAACCCTATATTCCAATAAAATAGAAGATAAAGAAGATATTGATAAATTTCTTAAGTCATATGATCTGCCCAGATTGAGTCAGGAAGACACCCACAATTTAAATAGACCAATAACAAAGGAAGAAAAATAAGAAACCATCAAAAGACAACCAACCAAAAAGAGCCCTGGAACGGATAGGTATACAGTGGAGTTCTACAAAACCCTCAAAGAAGAATTATTACCAAAACTTTTCAAGCAATTTAAAAAAATAGAAAAAGAAGGAGTTCCTCCAAATTCATTCTATGAGGCCAACATCACCCTGATTCCAAAACCAGACAAAGACACTTCAAAGAAAGAAAACTACAGACCAATACCTCTAACAAACTTGGATGCAAAAATTCTCAATAAAATCATGGTGAATTGAATACAAAAGCATATCAAAATAATTGTGCTTCATGATCAAGTAGGATTCATCCCTGGGATGCAAGCCTGGATCAATTTATGGAAATCAATAAATGTAATCCACCACATCAATAGACTTAAAGACAAAAACCATATGATCATCTCGATAGATGTAGATAAAGCGTTTGACAAAGTACAGCATTCCTTTATGTTCAAAACACTATAAAAATTAGGGATAACAAGAACTTACCTCAACATGGTAAAAGCTATATATGCTAAACCTCAGGCTAGCATCATCCTAAATGGAGAAAAACTGAAGGCATTCCCTCTAAAATCTGGAACAAGACAGAGATGCCCTCTATCACCACTTCTATTCAGTTTAGTTCTTGAAAAACTAGCCAGAGCAATTAGACAGACAAAAGAAATTAAAGGCATAAAAATAGAAAAAGAAGAACTTAAATATTCGCTATTTGAGGATGACATGATAATATATTTAACAAACCCTAAAGGGTATGCAAAGAAACTGCTAGAGTTAATAAATGAATTCAGCAAAGTGCCAGTATATAAAATCAACAAGAAAAAATCAAAGGCATTCCTGTATATCAGCAACAAAACTTCTGAAATTGAAATGAGGAAAACCACTCCATTCACAATATCCACATAGAAAATAAGATACTTGGGAATCAACCTAAAAAAAGAGGTGAAAGATTTATACAATGAAAGTTACATAACTCTAAAGAAAGAGATAGAAGAAGATGTTAGAAGATGGAAAAATGTACCCTGTTCATGTATAGGCAGAACTAACATCATCAAAATTGCGATATTACCCAAAGTTCTCTACAGGTTTAATGCAATGCCAATCAAAATCCCAATGGCATTTCTTGAAGAAATATATAAAGCAATCATGAATTTCATATGGAAAAACAATAGACACAGAATAGCAATAGCAATTCTAAGCAGGAAGTGTGAATCAGGATGTATAGCGATAACAGAGTTCAAACTGTACTACAAAGCAATAGTAACAAAAACAGCGTGGTACTGGTATCACAAAAGTCAGCTGGACCAATGGTACAGAATAGAGGACACAGAAACCAATCCACAAAAGTACAACTTTCTTATATTTGAAAAAGGGCCTAAAAGCATGCAATGGAGGAAGGATAGCATCTTCAACAAGTGGTCCAGGGAAAATTGGAAATCCATATGCAACAAAATGAAAATGAATCCCTTTCTCTCGCCATGCACAAAAGTTAACTCTAAATGGATCAAGGAGCAAGATATAAAATCAGAGACACTGCATCTAATAGAAGAAAAATTTGGCTACGATGTACATACTGTGGGGTTGGGCTCCAAATTTTTTAATAGGACAGCCATAGCACAAGAGTTAATAACAAGAATCAACAAATGGGACTTACTTAAACTAAAAAGTTTTTTTTCGAAACAAGAGAAACAATAAGAGAGGTAAATAGAGAGCCTACATCTTGGGAACAAATTTTTACCCCTCACACTTCAGATAGAGCCCTAATATCTAGAATATACAAAGAACTCAAAAATTAAACAATAAGATAACAAATAAACCAATCCACAAATGGGCCAAGGACCTGAACAGAAACTTCACAGAGGAGGACATACAATCCATCAACAAGAACATGAAAAAATGCCCACCATCTCTAACAGTTAGGGAAATTCAAGTCAAAACCACCCTAAGATACCATCTCACTCCAGTAAGATTGGCAGCCATAATGAAATCAAACAACAATAAGTGTTGGCGAGGATGTGGGGAAAAGGGTACACTTGTACACTGCTGGTGGGACTGCAAAATGTTGAGGCCAATTTGGAAAGCAGTATGGAGATACCTGGGAAAGCAGGGAAAGGATCCACCATTTGACCCAGCTATCTCACTTCTCGAACTATTCCCTGAGGATCTTAAAAGAGCGCACTATAGGGATACTGCCACATCACTGATCATAGCGGCACAATTCATAATAGCTAAACTGTGGAACCAAACTAGATGACCTTCAATAGGCGAATGGATAAAAAAAGGGGCATCTATACACAATGGAGTATTATGCAGCATTAAAAAATGACAAAAATCATTGAATTTGAAGGGGAATGGATGGCATTAGAACATATAATGCTAAGCAAAGCTAGCCAATCCTTAAAAACAAATGCCAAATGTTTTCTTTGATATAAAGAGAGCAAATAAGAACAGAACAGGGAAGAAGAGCATGAGGAAAATATTAACACTAAATGGAGATGAGTGGGGGGAGAGAAAGGGAGAGAGAATGGAAAGCATATGGAAATGGTAGGAGACACTAAATGTTACACAAACTTCCATATAAGAGGTTGTGAGGGGAAAGGGGGGAAACAAGGGAGAGAATTGAACAATAGCAGATGAGGTATAGAGGGTAGATGGTTGGGGAGGGGAGGGGGATAGTAGGGGATAGGAAAGGTAGCAGAATACAACAATCACTAATATGCCATTATGTAAAAACGTGAGTGTGTAACTGATGTGATTCTGCGATTTGTATTGGGGTAAAAATGGGAGTTCATAACCCAAATGAGTCAAATGTATGAAAGATGATATAGCATGAGCTTTTGAACAACCAAAAAAAAGAAAAAAAAAGGAATTTAATTTCCAATATTTGAGACATTTTACAACTTTATTTTTTAATAAAATTGGCTTTTATTTGTTATCTTACTTGCTGTTATCTGCCTTTCAGTTTGAAAAAACGATGTGCTGTAGCCATTCATCCATGTAGTATGTAACAGAAAATTTTCAGTGTCTCCATATAACCAGATTGGCAAGGCATCAAGGTTTCCCTCACAAACAAGATAAAGGCTTTTGCATAAGAAATTTAATATTCTGCAATACAATTTTTTTTAACTTTCCAATTAAATTTCAATTTTTTTTTTTTAAAGAAGAAACTAAACCCCACAGTAAGAAGGCCTCAAAGTGGAGAAGTGGAGCAGTATTAATGGCAGGCCTATTTAATCACTCCTGGTTCACAGGAAGGGTGTCCAGGCCACCCTGACTTTAGGCAAATGAGGGGCAAGAAAGCTTATTTGGGCCACTGTCTTGGGCTGTGCCCCTCATGAAAAACTCCAGCCAGAGGTTATGAGGAGTGTCTATGTGGAAGAAGATGAGGACACTGTGGGAGTGTTTTGGTTTTAATTGTGGTCATTTGTGTGGCAGATGGAAGAGATGACTGGGTCCAACTGGGCTTGAACACTGGTGTGATTCCCCTTAGAGAATGAGTTCTGGAACTGACCTCAGATAAGTATTGCCATGAATTGTATTGTGATTTCAGGAGGCCACACATGAGAGTCGCCCTTTGAAACTGAGATCTAGGCCCAGGGTGGCTTTCCCATGAGTACTGAGAATCTCAGCTAGGATATCACATGATTTTATTCTGAAAGACTTGGCACCCATAGTTGAGAGTCAAAACACACATGGACCTCACATTGTAGACCTCAATGGGCCTGGCTTCATGTGACCTTTGGGCCACTCTTTGGGAAGCCTTGCCTGTGAGTGTTCTCCAGATCTTTCATTGAAATGAGCTTCCTCAACATTTAATGGTCCCTGAATGAATTGAAACCCACAGTGCCTCCACCTTCATCCTTGAAATTTGTCTAGATCAATACCATGAATGTTTAGAAATTTTCATGACCAGATGGCACTGGAGAACCTTTTGATGTACTTTTGCTGATCATGAGTATACCAGACAGTGCCTTGATTGACTGGGCTTCATGAAAATGTTTAGAACAGAGATGCCAGAAAGTTGGAGACTGCAGAGTAGTGGGCCTAGAGCAGTGGTGGGAAGGTGTGTGATAAAACATCTGTGGTGGGGCCATGTGGATCTGCCATTGACTTTCAATTGTCTTGAGACAGACATGGTGCAGCCATCAGACCATTGTATATAAAGGCATCTTGTTATATGGAGAAGTTTCAGAGTAATGTTTAGAATCAGGTTGCTATGATCAAGGGGGCAAGCTATGTGGGATAGAAGCCTGGTTGGTGCATTCTACTGTAGACCAGGGTACACGTACCACACGTGACAGAACTCCCTCCAGCACTGTGTCCCAGTTGAACTCCTTGTATTTCGTGATGCCAATACCAAACTACCAGTGCAGCAGCAAGAAACACCACGAAAAGTGGAAGATGACCAAATGGTTTCACAGTCCACACGGGGAGACACTTAGCCCCCAGTGGCAATAGTTTACCTACAAAGAGAGAATTCAGCATTGCTGCCTCATGTTCATTGGAAAATAAGATGCCATGTCCTCCAGGTCACATAGATGCAGACCCAGCTTAGATGGTCTCACTATAAAGGAAGCGAAAGCTCCTGAAAACAACATATATTTCAAGTGCCAACCTCAAAGGCAGTTTCTCAAGAAGTGTTTAGGCCAGCAGATCTTCATGTCTGTGGAGTATTTCCCATGTCACTTACTTTTGGAAACTCCTCTACCACCTCCAAGGTTGTGCACTCCTGAGCATTTTCATTGCAGATATATATTTACAGATTTTCTAACTCTTCTCCTCTAATTGTGACTTACTTGGGGCAATGGTAATGTCAAGTCATTGTTCTATATGAGAGAAGGAAGATTTTTTTGTAGCACATATTTGCATACACATTGGATTCATTTTTCAATTTTTCATTCGAAATACTGAATCCTTGACACTAGCCCATACCCTTATAGACTCTGACTACTAATACTAATATGATGAGAAAAATAACCAAAACAGAATAGAAATACAAGCAGTTCAGAAGAGGCATGGTGTGTAGTTGTACTTGCCTTTTGCATGATATAAGGTAGGAGCTATAAATCTAGTCAATTATTTGTTGAAATAATTCTCCATGTGTTTTTAAAGTTAAGAAATATGTGAATTTCTGTCTCTCTTTCTCTTTAGCCTATTAAGCACATGTATTTTTATATGCAAAAATAGAATCCTACCTGGTTTCACACGTACATTCTTGTGAGGTGGCTGACTTGGCAGATACAAATTGTGAGAAGAGATCACTTCTCCTAAAGGCTGTTGGAACTAAAAATTCAACCCATGGGTGACCTTCCTAGATGAACAACATTATACATAATCCATGTTCAGTATAATGAATATTTTTTGATATGCAGATGAGTTATTTTTCATGATGAATTTCAATTGGCATATATATTGCTACATTATAATGTGTGTGTGTTTGTGTCTATATATATATAGTCTCCAGATTTTCAAAATATGAAATATAAGTGTCTTACTATACACTGCCTAAATTCATTCATGTTCCTGTATGGGGATATATAATCAATTTTTCACAAGATTATTCTTAGAAATATACATCCACTGAAATACATATTTGTTTCCTAGTACTGAAAACTAACTTCAGGGAATGGTGCTAAGAAATCCTAATATTTCTACAGTGACTCACCCAGTTTAACATCAATGCAAGTAGACACCTATGGGACATGATGTGTATTTTGAAGTTCATTTTTATTCAACACTGGTACATTACTATTTCTGCAGTTTATGGGCAATATAGGATATATCATTTCATCCACAATTTTACAAATTTATAGGCATTTGGTTCAATTTCAATCACTTCCTACTTGAGAAGACATGTATTCCTCCATGTTTCTTGACTGTTCTTTTCATGAGATTCTTTCCAAACACATTATTTTCGATTTCCATAATCACTTTTGAAACAAAACTCACACACTCTTCATAATAAACCGTAACACTAATATTATCATTAGATGTATAACTGTTCGGAATGAATGTATGTATATCAATGTAAGATTTCTTGTATATTTTCAGATATAAATTCAATCCATTATTTAAATTTTGAACCAGTTATATTATTTATTCACAGTATGGTCTATTAAAGAATCATCTCTATATTCATAGACCCAGGGTATACCTATTTGTATCCCCAATACTAATTTATAAGCCTTTAAAATATTGCTTTCAAAAATGGTGGAAGAAATATTCTAGTCACCTGATATACATATGCATTTCATCACAGTAATATTCCTGACAAAAAATGCAAGTGTCACACTTATGATTGTAACAAAGCCTATATTGAAAGTGAGCATGTATTACTAACAACATCCATGTCCTGATTCACTAATGATCTCGAATATTATTCCTATTGGTGACTACATATTTGTTTCTTCCTAAGATTGTATATTCAAACTCAACCCTGTTAAAAATGTCTTATCCTATCACTCTCTTTGTACTTTGCCTGATTTCCTAATATCTCTATTGATATCTGCTTTCCTGCACATTTTCCCCAGTTCATCACTGTGGCTGACTCTTCACATATGCTGAAATTTACATTCACTCTCTAACCAAAACCCTATATCTAAAGTCTTTTGATCCAACTCCTTGGTTCACTCAAATGGGTTCTTCAAATCCCTTCAGAGGGTAGCCCATAGGTGCTTGGGTTTTCTCATGACCCCAATTCTCATAAAGAATCTATACCCCACAGAGAGTAGGCCTCAAATTGGAGAAGTAGAGCAGTATTAATGGCAGGCCTATTTGATCACCCCTCGTTCACAGGAAGGGTTTCCATGCCACCCTGACTTTAGGCAAATGAGTGGCAAGTGAGCTTATTTTGAACACTGTCTTGGGCTGCGCCCCTCATGGAAACCTCCAACCAGAGTTTATTATGACTGTCTATATGGAAGAAGATGAGGGCCATGTTGGAGTGTTTTGGTTTAATTGTGGTCATTTGTGTTACGGTTGGAAAAGATTCCAGGGTCAACCTGGGCTTTAACTCTTGTGTGATTTCCGTTAGAGACTGAGTTCTGGAACAGATCTCAGCGACGTATTGGCATGAATTGTGTTTGGAATTTAGGAGGCCACACATGAGAGTTGCCCTTGGAGACTGAGATCTAGGCCCAGGTTGGCTTTCCAAAAAGCACTGGGATTCTCAGCCAGGATATCACATGACTTTATTCAGAAAGACTTAGCAGCCATAGTTGAGAGTCAAAACAAACATGGACCTCAATTGTAAACCTCAATGGGCCTGGCTTCATGTGACCTTTTGGCCACTCCTTGGGAAGCCTTGCCTGTGAGAGTTGTCCCGAGCTTTCATTGAAATGAGCTTCCTCACTATTTCATGGTTCCTGAATGAATTGAAACCCACAGTGCCTCCAACTTCATCCTTGAAAATTGGCTAGATAAACACCATAAAATTTTTTATATTCCTATGAACAGGTGGCACTAGAGAATCTTTGGATGTCTGTTGC
This sequence comes from Callospermophilus lateralis, assembly GCF_048772815.1. Taxonomy (NCBI): domain Eukaryota; kingdom Metazoa; phylum Chordata; class Mammalia; order Rodentia; family Sciuridae; genus Callospermophilus; species Callospermophilus lateralis. The sequence continues at coordinate 995,544 of NW_027513188.1, forward strand.
TGATCACGAGTATACCAGACAGTGCCCTGATTGACTGGGTTTCATGAAAATGTTGTAGAACAGAGATGCCAGAAAGTTGGAGCCTGCTGAGTAGTGGGCCTAGAGCAGTGGTTGGCAGGTGTATGATAAAACATCTGTCGTTTGGCCACATGGATCTTCCCTTGGCTTCCAAATGGATTGTGACTGACATGGTGCAGCCAGCAGACCCTTACAAATAAAGGGATCTTGTTATATGGAGAGGTTTCATGGCAATGTTCAGAATCAGGTTGCTATGGACATGGGTGCAAGCTTTTTGGGATAGAAGCCTGGTTGGTGCATTCTCCTGCAGACCCTCACTCACCACACATGAGAGTACTCCCTCTAGGACTGTGTCCCAGTTTATCTCCTTGTACTTCATGAAGCCAATACCAAACTCAGAGTACTGCAGTAAATAACACCACAAAAATTCGAGTGTGACCAAATGGCTTCACAGACCACACGGTTAGACACTTAGACCCCAGTGGCCTCAGTTTACCTACAAAGAGAGAATTCAGAACTGCTGCCTCATGTTCAATAGAAAATAAGGAACCATGTCATCCAGGTCACATAGATGCTGACCCAGATTTGATGGTCTCACTACAAAGGAAGCTAAAGCTCCTGACAACAACATATATTTCGAGGGCCCAAACTCAGAGGCAGTTTCTCAAAAATTTATTAGGCCACCAGAGCTCCATGTTTGTGGAGTGTTTATCCTTTCTTTTACATTTGGAAATTCCTCTACCACCTCCAAGGTTGTGAACTCCATTCATTTTTTTTCCAGATATATATTCACAGATTTTCAAACTATTCTCCACTAATTGTGTCTTACTTGTGGTGAAGGAAATATCAAGGCATTGTTGTAGAGGACAGTGGGAAGATTTTTGTCTAGCATATATTTGTATACACATTAGATTCATTTTCCTATTTTCTATTTGAAATACTGAATTCCTGACAGTAAGCCATACCCTAGTAGACTCTGACTGTTCCCGGGTGCCTATGGTTGGTATACCATTCTAACTTGTGAATGTGACACAGGAAGTAGGGGCAGCCTCCATGTCATGGAGCCATTGGAAGCAAATGTTAGAACAAAGTGGTTGCCAAGGCAGTGACCTCATTCAGTTCCTGAAGGAAGTGACCTACCTCACTTCCTTGGTGATGGAACCCTCTGAACTTGGGATCCAGGAAGCCAGGCACCAAGAGCCAGTCCCAGTCCCTTTCCCAGTGGGTTCACTTGTTTGGATTTACCAAGGACAGAGTCAGTCTTTCTTGTGGATCACTAAATGCCAGGAAAGCTCTGAAGAGGGGCCTTTCCTGAGAAAGCAGGTAGTGACTCACCGATGGCTCCTGAAAACTTTAGAGAGTTGGTAAAGGAGACCAGATCTGAGACAGAACAGGCCATTTCGGGGGAACATAGTATGGCCTATCAGTCTGAGGACACTCTGGTTACTCACAGACCTATGTGGGTAAAAGATATGCCTTTGTGGGTGTAGATGTGAGTTTATGGTTTTGTCTCATGTTCTGAGAATAGGTAGGAAAGGCAGTTTGTTTGGTTTGGAGTGGACTGTTTTTAATAAGTCATTTGACATGGTGAGTGATTCTATGTCTGTGTATCCCACTTTGTCGGTGGTTGTAGATATGAGAAAAGTGAATGCATCAATGCATGTGTCCTGACAAGTAGAAAGCATTCCAGCACACATCCTGCCCAATTTATGAATGGACTGTTGCTTGCCTTATCGATGGGCAACACCTACTATTTTCCTTAGTTCCTGTTTTCTTCCTGAATTCTGGCCATTCTCCAGAATAGGCTCATTTTTTTTTGTCCAAGATATGTACCACCTCCCAGCTCTGTGACATGGCCATTTACTGGATACCTGAAATGAATGGGGAGGATCTCAGAAAACTCAGATATCAGTGTGACCAGTAAAGTCTCAGTAGAGAAACCCTGCTTTGTGCCTTTTGCTTACCTACTGTTCTGTTGACCTGAATGTCAGGTAGGTATTTGCCTCAGACCACCAGTTTGTGAAGCCTGAAGAAACTGCTTTCAAATGGAAATGAATGAGCATCACCCGTGGCTCTTAGATTAATTGCTTTAGAAAAGGATGTGTCTAAATCATCCTCTCGGCTCTGTGTGAGGCTGTGGCTTAGAATCTCAGCACCTGATGGATCTAAAGAAAGATCCCATGTGTGCATCCAAAACCAAAATGGCAAAAAGATCAGACATTGTGGATGAAGTCTCTTGCTTCCTCTGTTAGGCTCCTCACCTCCATCAAGTACGAATAGGGATCCTTTGGGTCTAATGAGTTCTTCAAAGACGAGAAAAGGTGCTTGGGTTTCACATGACTCCAAATCACATAAAGAATCAATACCTCACGTTCAGTAGGCCTCAAAAAGGAGAAAAAGAGCATTATTAATGGCAGGCCTATTTGATCAATCCTGGTTCACAGGAAGGGTGTCCAGGAAACCCAGACTTTAGGCAAATGAGGGGCAAGGGAACTTATTTTGGACACTGTCTTGGGCTTCGCCCCTTGTGGAAACCTCCAGCCAGAGGTAATGATGAGTGTCTATATGGAAGAATATAAGAGCCATGTGGTAGTGTTTTGGTTTTAATTGAATATGTTAATAACACTAACCATACATTGTTCCATCAATTTAAGTATTCAGAAGAGCAGGGACAGATTTGTTCTTACAATACAGGAATGTAGGGGATCTTCAACCTGCTGAAAATCTCAAAGGTCAATGCAGAAATTATCCCTGGAAAAGATGTACGCAGCTATGAAGGACCGGAGAGAGCAAAAGTAATCTTCCATGGAAAACAACCTGGTCAGGATGAAGGGTTGAGTCTGAATCAGACTCTCTATCCTTAACGTAGAGGAGATGGAGCAAACCGGGCCTGTGTGGAGAGCTGTTCCTGGGTACCTATGGTTGGTATACCATTCTAACTTTTGAAAGTGTCTCAGGAATTAGGGGCAGCCTCCATCTCATGGGACCCTTGGAAGCAAGTGTTAGGACAAAGTGGTTGCCACGGCAGTGACCTCATTCAGTTCCCAAAGAAATCACCTTCCTAACTTCCTTGGTGATGGAACTCTCTGAACTTGTGATCCAAGTAGCCAGGCACCCAGAGCCAGTCCCAGTCACAGTTCCAGTGGGCTCACTTGTTGGATTTACCAAGGACAGAGTCAGTCATTCTTGGTACCTACTGATGTGAGGATGGCCAAATGCCAGGAGTGCTCTGAAGAGGGGCCTTTCCTGAGAAAGCAGGTAGTGGCTCAACACTGGCTCCTGACAACTTCACAGAGTTGGCCAAGGTGACCAGATCTGAGGCAGGACAGGCCATTTCGGGAGAACACAGTATGGCCCACAAGTCAGAGGACATTCCGGATAGTCACAGACCTACTTGGGGGAAGAAGTTGAATTTGTGAGTTTGGGTGGGGTTTGTGGTTTTGTCTCATGTTCTCAGAATAGGTAGGAAAGGAGGTTTGTTTGGTTTGGAATTATCTGATTCTTCTAAGTCCTTTGACAATGCGAGTTTTTCTATGTCTGTGTATCCCACTGTGTTAGTGGTTGTAGACATTAGAAAAGAGAATGCATCAATGGATGTGTCCTGTCTAGTAGAAAGCTTCCCAGCATTCATCCTGCCCAATTTATGAATGGACTGCGGCTTGCCTTACGGATGGGCAACACCTGCAATCTTCCTAAGTTCCTGATTTCTTACTCAATTCTGGTCACTCTCAAGCATAGACCCATGGTTGTGTGTCCAAGATATGTACCACCTCCAAGGTCTGTGAAATGGCCATGTACTGGATAGCTGAATGGAATGGCCGAGCATGTCAGAAAACTCAGATAGCAGTGTGACGAGGAATATCTCAGTGGAGAAACCGTGCTTTGGGCCTTATGCATACATATTTTTCTGTTGCCCTGAATGTCAGGAAGGTGTTTTCCTCAGGCCAACACTTTTGGAAGCCTTAACAAAAGACTTTTCAATTGGAAATAAATGTGCATCTCCTGTGGCTCTTTCCTTAATTGCTTTGGAAAGGGATGTGTCTGAATCAGCCTCTTGGCCCTGTGTGAGGCTGTGGCTTAGATTCTATGCACCTTATGGATCTAAAGAAAGATTCCATATGTGCATCCAAAACCAAAATGGCTAAAAGTAGAGTCATTGTGGATGAAGTCTCTTGCCTTCCTCTGGTAGGGCACTTACTTCCATCAAGGAAGAATAGGGATCCTTTGTGTCAAATGGGTTCTTCAAAGCTCTGCAGTGGCTTGCCCATAGTTCTTGTGTTTTCTCATGCGTCCAATTCCCAAAAAGAATTTAAACCCCTCAGTCAGTAGGCCTCAAATTGGAGAAGTGGAGCAGTATAAATGTCAGGCCTATTTGATCACTCCTGGTTCATAGGAAGGGTGTCCAGGCAAATGTGACTTTAGGCAAATGAGGGACAAGGAAGCTTATTTTGGACACTGTCTTGGGCTGTGCCCTCATGGAAACCTCCAGCCAGAGGTTATGATGAGTGTCTATATGGAAGAAGATGAGGGTCATGTGGGAGTGTTTAGGTTTTAATTGTGAGAGATTACTGGTTCAACCTGGGTTGAATTCTGGTGTGATTCCCCTTAGAGACTCAGTTCTTGAACTGACCTCAGAGAAGAATTGCCATGAATTGTGTTAAGATTTTCGGAGGCAACGCATGAGAGTCGCCATTGGAAGCTGAGATCTAGTCCCAGGGGGACTTTCCACAGTTCACTGGGAATCTCAGCCAGAGAATCACATAATTTTATTCTGAAAGACTTGGCAGCCACAATTGAGAGTCAAAACACACATGGACCTCACATTTTAGACCTCAATGGGCCTGGCTTCAAGTGACGTTTTGGCCACTATTTGGGAAGCCTTGCCTGTGAGAGTTCTCCAGAGCTTTCATTAAAATGAGATTCCTCACCATTTAATGGTTTCTGAATAATTGAAACCCACAATGCCTCCAACTTCATCCTTGAAAATGGTTCCATAAATATCATGAAATTTTTAAAATTACCATGACCAGGTGGCACTGGAGAACCTTTGGATGTCCTGTTGCTGATCATGAGTATACCAGAGAGTGCCTAGATTGACTGGGTTTCTTTAACATGGTGTAGAACACAGAGGCCAGTAAGTTGGAGTCTGCTGAGAAGTGGACCTAGAGCAGTGGTGGGCAGGTGTGTGATAAAACATCAGTGGTACGGCCATGAGGATCTAACATTGGATTCCAAATGCCTTGTGACTGACATGGTGCAGGCAGCAGACCCTTCTATGTAAAGGCATCTTGTTATATGCAGAGGTTTCAGGGCAATGTTCAGAATCAGGTTGCTATGGTCAAGGGGGAAAGCAATGTGGATAGAAGCCTGGTTGGTGCATTCTCCTGCAGACACTGACCCACCACACGTGACAGAACTCCCTCCAGCACTGTGTCCCAGATAAACTCCTTGTATTTCATTAAGCAAACACCAAACTCCCAGGGCAGCAGCAAGAAACACAACGAAAAGTGGATCATGACCAAATTGCTTCACAGTCCAAACGGGGAGACACTTAGCCCCCAGTGGCCACAGTTTACCTGCAAAGAGAGAAACCAGCACTGCTGCCTCATGTTCATTGAAAAATAAGATGCCATGTCCTCCAGGTCACATAGATGCAGACCCAGCTTTGATGGTCTCACTAGAAAGAAGCTAAAGCTCCTGAAAACAACATATATTTCAAGTGCCCAAACTCAGAGGCATTTCTCAAGAAGTCTTTAGGCCAGCAGAGCTCCATGTTTGTGGAGTGTTTATCCTGTCCCTTACTTTTGGAAACTCCTCTACCACCTCCAAGGTTGTGAACTTCTGAGGATTTTTCATTGAATATATGTATTCACACATTTTCTAATTCTTCTCCTCTAATTGTGTCTTTCTTGGTGCGAAGGTAATGTCAAGGCATTTTTCTGGATGAGAGTGGGAAGATTTTTGTGTAGCATATATTTACATACACATTGGATTCATTTTCCAAATTTCCATTAGAAATAATGAATCCATGACACTACCCACTACATTACTAGACTCTGACTACTAATCCTAATATGATGGAGAATAAAAACCCAAACAGAATAGAAATATAAGCAGTTCAGAGGATTCATGTTGTATAGTGGGACTTGCCTTTTGCATTATATAGGGTAGGAGTTATAAATCTAGTCAATTTTCTGTTGAAATATTTCTCCATGTATTTCTAAAGTTAACAAATATGTGAATACCTGACTCCCTTTCTCTGCAGCCTATTCAGCACATGTAATTTTATATGCACATATAGAATCCTACCTGGAATCACACGTACATTCTTGTGAGATGGCTCACTTGGCAGATACAAATTGTTAGAATAGTTCACTCTTCCTAAATGATGCTGGAACTGAAAATTCAACCAATGGGTGAGCTTCCTGGTTGAACAGCTTTACGCAAAAGCCCATGTTCAGTAAAATAAATATTTCTGATCTATGGATGATATATATTTCATGGTGAATTTCAATTGGCATATATATTCCTACTTTTTAAAGTCTGTTTGTGTGTGTGTGTGTATACATACTCTCCAGATTTTTCAAAATATGAAATATGTGTCTTATTATACACTCCCTAAAATAATTCATATTCATGTATGTGGATTTTTAATCAACTTTTCACGAGATTATTCCCAGGAATATTCACACACCTGAAAAACATATTTGTTTCCTCGTACTGAGAACTATCTTCAGTGAATGGTGCATACAAATCCTTGTATTTCTGCAGTAACTTACCCAGTTTAACATCAATGCAAATAGATTTCTATGGGACATGATGTGTATTTTGAAATTCATTTTTATTCAACACTGGTACATTGCAATTTCTTCCATTTATGCACATCATAAAATATATATTTCATCTAGAAATTCGAAAATTAATAGGCATTTGTTTCATTTTCAATCACTTCCTGCTTCAGAACACATGTATAACTCCATGTTTCTTGACTGATCTTTTCATGAGGTTTTTTTTTTCGATTTCCTTAATCATTTTTGAAGCAAAACTCACACACTCTTCATGATGAACCATAACCCTAATATTAAAATTAGATGTATATTTGGTTTTTATGAATGTATATATATCAATATAAGATTTCCTCTATATTTTCATTTATCAATTCAATCCATTATTCAAAGTTGGAACCAGTAATACTATTTATTCACAGTATGGTCTATTCATGCATTATCTCTATATTCATAGACACAGGGTACACCTATTTGTACCCCCAGTACTAACTTATACGTCTTCACAATATTGCTCCCAGAAATGGTGGAAGAAATACTCATGTCACCTGATCTACATGTACATGTTATCACAGTAATATTCTGGAAACAAAATGCAAAGGTCACAGTTATGATTGTACCAAAACCTAAATGAAAAGTGAGCATGGATTACTAAAAATATTCCTGTCCAGGTTGCTACTGCTCTCAAATGTCAATCCTATTGGTGACTATATATTTGTTTCCTCCTAAGATTATATATTCAACCTCAAGCCTGTTGAAAATGTGTAATCCTATCACTCACTTTATACTTTGCCTGATATCCTAATGTCTCTATTGATTTCTGCTTTCCTAAATATTTTCCCAGTTTATCATTTTGACTGACTCTTCACATGTGCTGACATTTAAATTCACTTTCTAACCGAAACCCAATTGCTAAAAACATTTCCTCCAAAACCTATAATCACTATTCTTTCTAAACCTACCGACCCTTTTCCTAATCCTACCGACTATAGCTTTTTGACTGGATATTCTCGTGACATTCAATCATCCAAGGTACAAGGTCCTATGACATTGTATATGGATTTATTTAAGACATCTGTGCAGAACGTAAGTCAAAGCTAAGTATCCCAATTAAAGGCCCAATGCCCTTCTGGGCTTCAAATTTTACCTAGATTTCTGTTTTCATACTTATATTTCACCTAAATATTCTTGTAAATATCGCACATTCCCAATACCATTATTCATCGCTCAGAATGATTCTTAATCCAAATTGAACCTGTTATTAAGCCTAACCAAACACTGTTCCCTCAATCTAACTTTACAGAAGAGCAGCGACAGAGTTGGTCTTACAATATAGGAATGTAGGGGATCTTCCAGATGCTGAGATCCTCAAAGTTTTAAGCAGAAACGATCCCTGGAGAAGACATAGGCAGCTATGAAGGACCTGAGAGAGCAAAAGTCATCTTCCATGGCAAACAACGTACACAGGATGAAGCATTGTGTCTGAATCAGCCTCTCTTTTCTTAATGTAGAGAAGAGGGACCAAACCAGGCCTGTGTGGAGAGCTGTTCCCGGATTCCTATGGTTGATATACCATTCTAACTGTTGAAACTGTCTCGGGAAGTAGGGGCAGCCTCCACCTCATGGGAACCTTGCAATCACCTGTTAGGACAAAGTGGTTGCAAAGGCAGTAAACTCACTCAGTTCCTGAATGAAGCGACCTACCTCACTTCCTTGGTGAAGAAACTCCCTGACCTTGGGCTCCAGGAAGACAGAGAATACCAAGACCTTGTCACAGTTCCAGTCCCAGTGGGCTCCATTGTTTGGAAAAACCAAGGATAGACTAAGTATTCCTTGGTACCTACTGATATGAGGATTTCAAATGCCAGGAGAGCTCTGAAGAGGGGCCTTTCCTGAGAAAGCAGGTAGTGGTTCACCGCGACCAGATCTGAGACAGGACAGGCCTTTTGGGGGAACATAGTATGGCCCACCAGTCAGAGGACACTCCAGATAGTCACAGACCTACTTGAATGAAGGAGGTGCGTTTGCGCGTGTGTGTGTGATTTTGTGGTTTAGTCTCTTCTTATGAGAATAGGTAGGAAAGGCGGTTTGTTTGGTTTGGAGTGGACTGCTTCTAGTAAGTCGTTTGACAAGGCGATTTTTTGCATGTCTTTGTAACCCACTGTGTTCGTGGTTGTAGACCTTAGAAAAAAGAATGCATCAATGTGTCCTGTCTAGTAGAAATCTTCCCAGCATTCATCCTGCCCAATTTAGGAGTGGACTGCCCCTTGCCTTATGGATGGGCAACACCTGCAATCTTCCTAAGTTCCTGATTTCTTCCTCAATTCTGGTCACTCTCAAGAATAGGCTCATTGTTTTGTGTCCAAGATATGTACCACCTCCAATCTGAGTGACATGGCCATGTACAAGATAGATGAAGGGAATGGCGAGCATCTCAGAAAACTCTAATATCAGTGTGTCCAGGAAAGTCTCAGTGGATAAACCCTGCTTTGGGCCTTTTGCTATTGTTCTGTTGCCCTGAATGTCAGGAAAGTCTTTGCCTCAGGCCATCCCTTTGTGAATCCTGAAGAAAACAGTTTTCAAATGGAAATAAATGGGCATCAACTGTGGCTCTGTGCTTAATTGCTTTGGAAAGGGATGCGTCTGAATCAGCCTCTTGGTCCTATGTGAGGCTATAGCTTAGATTCTCAGCACCTGATGGATCTAAAGAAAGATCCCATGTGTGCATTCAAAACCAAAATGGCAAAAAGATCAGTAATTGTGGATGAAGTCTCTTGCCTTCCTCTGTAAGGTTCCTGACCTCCATCAAGTGAGATTAGGCATTCTTTGGGTCAAATGAGTTCTTCAAAGCCCTGTGGAGGCCATTAACAGGTGGCACTGGAGAACTCTTAAATGGTCTGTTGCTGATCATGAGTATACTAGCCAGGGCCTTTATTGACTGAGTTTCATAAAAATTATCTAGAACAGCGATGCCAATAAGTTGGAGCCTGCTGAGTAGTGGACCTAGAGCAGTAGTGTGTGATAAAATATCTGTGGTGGGACCATGTGGATCTGCTATTGACTTCCAAATGGCTTGTTACTGACATGGTGCAGCCAGCAGAACCTTCTATGTAAAGGCATCTTGTTATATGGAGAGGTTTCAGGGTAATGTTAAGAATCAGGTTGCTGAGGTTAAGGGGACAAGCTATCTGGTATTGAAGCCTGGTTGGTACATTCTCCTGCAGAACGTGACCCACAACACGTGACAGAACTTCCTCCAGCACTGTGTTCCAGTTGAACTCATTGTATTTCGTGAAGCAAATACCAATGTCCCAGTTCAGCAGCAAGAAACACCACAAAAGTTGGAGGATGAACAAATGGCTTCAGAGTCCACATGGGGTGACACTTAGCCCCTAGTGGCCACAGTTTACATACAAAGAGAGAAATCAGCACTGCTGCCTCAGGATCATTGGAAAATAAGAAACCAAGATCTTCATGTCACATAGATACAGACCCAGCTTTGATGGTCTCACTAGAAAGGAAGCTAAAGCTTCTGACAAACACATATATTTCAAGTGCCCACCCTCAGAGGCAGTTTCTCAAGAAATCTTTTGGCCAACAGAGCTCCATGTTTGTGGAGTGTTTACCCTGTCCCTTACTTTTGGAAACTGCTCTACAACATCCAAAATGGTGAACTCCTGAGCATATTCCACTACAGATATATATTCACAGATTTTCTACCTCTTCTCTTCTAATTGTGTCTTAATTGGGGTGAAGGTAATTTCAAGGCATTGTTGTGGATGAGAGTTGGAAGATTTTTTTGTAGCACATATTTGCATACACATTGGATTCATTTTCCAATTTTCCATTCGAAATACTGAATTCCTGACACTAACCCATAACCTACTAGAATCTGACTACTAATCCTAATATGATGGAGAACAATAACCCAAACAGAATAGAAATCCAAGAAGTTAAGAGGAGGCATGGTGTATAGTTGAACTTGCCTTTTTCATTATATAGTGTAGGAGTTATAAATCTAATCAATATTTTGTTGACATAGTTGTCCATGTGTTTTTAAATTTAACAAGTATTTGAATTCCTGTCTCCGTTTGTCTGTAGCCTATTCAGCACATGCATTTTTATATGCACATATAGAATCCTACCTGGTATCAAATGTACATTCTTGTGAGGTGGCTGACTTGGCAGATACAAATTATGAGAAGAGATCACTCCTCCTAAACGCTGTTGGAACTGAAAATTTAACCTAAGGGGGAGCTTCCTAGTTGAACAACATTATACACAAATCCATGTTCAGTAAATTAAATACTTTTGGATCTTTGGACGATATGTATTTCTACATCAATTTCAATTGGCATATATATTGCTACATTTCAATGTCTCTGTGTGTATATGTGTTTGTTTGTGTGTGTGTGTGTGTGTGTGTGTATATATATATATATATATATATATATATATATATATACATATACACTCTCCAAATTTTTAAAAATATGAAATACTTCTGTCTTCTTTTACACACCCTAAATTCATTCATATTCATGTATGTGGATTTATAATAAACTTTTCACAAGTTTATTCTCAGAATTATTCATCCACCTGAAATACATATTTGTTTTCTAGTACTGACAAGTAACATCAGTGAATGGTGCATACAAATCCTAATATTTCTACAGTAACTTACCCAGTTTACCATCAATCCAAGTAGATTACTATGGGACATGATGTACATTTTGACGTTCATTTTTATTCAACACTGGTACTTTACTATTTCTTCAGTTTATTCACATCATAGGATATGTATTTCATCCACAAGTTAGCAAAATTATTTGCATTTGTGTCACTTTCAATCACTTTCTACTTCAGAACACATGCATTCCTCTATGTTTCTTGACTGGTCTTTTCATGAGACTTCTTTCCAAACACATTATTTTCCTTTTCCATTCTCACTTTTGAAGCAGATCTCACACACCTTTCATGATAGAATATAACCCTAATATTACCATTAGATGTATAACTCATTGGAATGAATGATTCTATATCAATATAAGATTTCTTATATATTTTCAGATATCAATTCTATCAATCCATTATTTGAAGTGGAATCAGTTATATTATTTATTCACAGTATTGTCAATTCATGAATTACTTCTATATTCATAGACACAGGGTACACCTCTTTGTACCCCCAATACTAATTTATTTTTTTTATTTTGCATTCTTTATTAAAGTATTTTTATATTATTTTCAACAACATTTGAAACAACAGGATTTTCTAAATAGACTTGTCTTTAGCATACCCAGATGAAAAAATATAATTCTATTTCATATCCCTTTGTGGGATAATGTGGGTTTTTTGTACTGAAAAAATGCTAGGAATATTAGAATATATGATCCGTTAGCCAACTTTGTTTGTTTGTTTGTTTGCTTTTGCAAAGCTAGGAATTGAACCCTAGTAGTAACTAGTAATTCTACTCATTCAGAAAAGTTAGTGTGTCATTTTATTGAAATAACCATACTGGATATAAAATAGATACACATGTGATACAATAGATTGCATTGTATATAAATTTGTATCTCAGTAAAGCTGTAATTAAAATAAAATTTAAAGTATTGAAATTCAGGCAAAGGATAGGAAAGATATTTGTGTCTGTTTTTCAGAAGTTTATTGTCATCCATTTAAAAAATCTTTTAAAAGAGATTGCATTTGAACAAAAGGTATTGTTTAGTGTGCTTTCTCTGTATTCTTAGTGGTTCTTCACTATTACTATTTTATTCACACCCTCTTAATTTCTTATTGTTGAGCCAATTCTGCATCTAAATGTAGTGGCAAGATATATTCAGGAGTCTGGTGCAATAGTGCATGCCTGAAATCCCAGCTACTAAGACCCTTTCTCAAAACAACAAAAAAGTAGTGAGGGTGGGGAGCATGGATGTAGTTTAGCAGTCAAGTGCTTTCCGAAGCATGTGGAGGCCCTGGGTTCTATCTGCAGCACCGCAAAACCAAAACAAACAAAAGACGTATTCCAGAGATTTTGATTATTTCTGCAGGAGACATGCAGTCAAGACTAAGTAATTTGAAACAGGAGTGGCACAAGAAGTGGAAGATAAAGTATCAATTTTTTTTCTTTTTTTTTTTTTGGTTAGAATTAGTTCACTTTGCATTCCTTGCGTATGCGCCTCTACCTTTGGAACCACATTGGTAAAAGTTTGTGTAAGAATTGTTTGTTGGCATATCCTAGAGTCCTCAATTTATACGTCTTCAAAATATTGCTCCCAGAAATTGTGGAAGAAATACTCATGTCACCTGATCTACATATACATTTTATCACAGTAATATTCGGAACACAAAATGCAAAAGTCACACTTATGATTGTACCAAAGGCTAAATAGAAAGTGAACCTGTATTAATAAAAACATTCATGTCCAGGTTGCCTAATACTCTCAAATGTCAATCCTATTGGTGACTACATATTTGTTTCTTCCTAAGATTATATATTGAAACTCAACCCTGTTGATAATGTCTAATCCTATCACTCACTTTATACTTTGCCTGATTTCCTAATGTCTCTATTGATATCTGCTTTCCTACATATTTTCCCTAGGTCATCATTGTGACTCATTCTTCACATGTGCTGACATTTACATTCATTCTCTAACCGAAAACCTATTACTAAAGAACTTTTGGTCCAAATCCTATACTCACTCTTCTTCCTAAACCTACGGACTATATTCCTAATCCCACTGACTATCCCTTTTTGACTGGATGTTCTCTTCTACATTCAATCATCCAAGTAAAGGTCGGTCGAGTGTCGGAAGAGGAGACCACCAAGAGTCTATCTCATGTAACAGCAAAGGGTTTATTGGGGGTCCAGCATGCTGGGGCTCAGAGTTCACTTGAAAAGAGTAGAGAGCCCTGAGAACAGCTTAAGCAGAGGTTAAATACTTTCCCTTGCGAGTGCAGGGAGGGAAGTTTATTGATGTGTCAGGGCGAGTGGTCAATTTGCATGCAACCTGGTGAAGGAGTACATTCTGCAGTTTGACAGTTGGGGACAGCACATTCTGGGAACAAGATTGGCAAACATTTCTCAAGATTTCAACAGTGTTTTGTTAAGCGTACAGAAAAACAGGAAGTGACAACTACATATTTTATTAACCTTTCATTCGACACTTCTTTTTCTGGCTACTTTTAATCATAAAAATGATCATTGGGGGGTGTCACATTCTATGTCTGCTAGTGGGGTATTACCATTAGTTTAACTTGTCCAATTTGAGCTTGGAGAAAATAAATTACATGGTTGAGCAAGCAGGGTTTAATAGTTAGCAATAATATGAGGATTATTATTGGACCGGCCAGGGTTGATAAATGCGTAGTTAACCAGGGGAACTTTGTGAACCAAGATTCAAAACACCCTTTTTTGGCCTCTCTCTGTCGTTGACGCTCTTCAAGTCATCTTTTTAATTTACTCATAGATTTTTTTACAACTCCAATATGGTTGGCATAAAAACAACATTCTTCCATCAATGCAAAACAAAGGCCCTCTTCTCACATGAAGAGGAGTTCCAATCCTCGACTGTTCTGTAAAACAACTTCAGAGAGATAGGTTAAAGATTCCTGCAATGCTGTTATGGAGGTTTCTAATATCTTTAAGTTTTGGTCTATAGCTGCTTCTATTTGGGTCATTTGTTTTGTCCCATGGACCAAGGCAGTGGTTCTTGTGCCCACCCTTGCAGCAACATGTATTCCTAATAGGATCGCAAAAGTGATTGATATATGTTCCCAGTGGAACTAGGTTTTATGCCCCCCCTATTTGATCTTCAAATGAACCTGTGTTGATAGAGCACTCTGGGAAACATTTGCACAACTACACAATTAATCACATCTGTTGACCACTTCATGAAAACATAAACAATGTTTTAAGTATATAGAATTATACTGTTGTAGGGACGGACAAGGCAAGGCACCTAAGATAGTACCAAAGACAGGAAAACAGTCCTATTTGTTTGCAACCAGATTCAGAGGGCATTACTTCTGTTGTAATCAATTAAATCCCCGGAACCCCAAGTTTAGGTACTTTCAGAATTTTGTACCCAACATATAAGGGAAGGGTCTCAGAAGTTCACAGTCTTAAGCAGTTCACAAAAAGCAGTTTGTATTCTGTTTTTTTCCTCTGTTGTGGGAAAGTTAACTTTTCAAGGACACCTGGGTGAGGGAGAGCATTATATTCCCTTTATTTCCCCCCCCCCAACTGTTACCATGGAGCCCAGTTGGTAACTTCTTTATCTTACAAATGTAGCCATCTCTGTGAAGCCTCAGCTCAAGGCCAAGGCCTTGTTCACATATTTTGTGAAAAACTAGTAAGGTGGTGTCTAGCTTAGGATTGCTGATTTTTTTAGCCAGTGGCCAAGTAGAATAGGGCAACAGAAAAAGAGGAAGTTTATGTACTTAGAAATTTTTTATAGGGACTCTTTTTCTGAAAGTCCTAAATTCAGCTATGTTGAAGATTTCTGGAGAAGGTCAGTTAAGACATTTCTGTGGGCCTGGTACAGAGGGGGAAGACGGGGAAAGCGTGGCTGTGAGCAGCTCCGTGGATCTGAGAATGAGGTAGGAGAGATGTAAAAGAATAATGGGAAAGGGGTTTTGGATTTTTCTAGGAACAAATCTTGAGAAGTACAACAGGTAGAGCAGAGGGTAAGATGGGAGTTAGTATCCCCAAAAGCCTGTGAGGGACTTTAAATACTTAGTAACCTGTTTTCAGTGATGACAAAGCAACTTTAAAGGCCATTTACATTACATGTTCGATAAGGGTCTGAGGGCTCTCCTCAGCTGGTTTGAGCTTTGTGTTAGCTAGTAAGAGGACCTGGTGGGACCCGGTGCAGGCAATGACAAGAGAAGAGAGGAGTGAGTGGGTTAAGGTGTACCTCAGTACCTGCTACCTTAACAAGGGGGCAATGGTCATAGAATGCGCGGAGGTTTGGGTTTTTGATCTAGTAATTGGAGGGGAGAAATCAGGTTGCTTAGGTGAGAGTAAGAGCAGAGAGTATGGAGCAGATGGCTGAGGGTGAGGATCTATTGGAGAAGCATAGTTCAGGATGTGAGCAAAGGAGGGAAAAGGCCTCCACATAGGGGAATCTCCTTTCACACTTTTGAGCACTTGCAAAAGTTAAAAAGGTCACGCAGAATTTGAGGATCTAGAGACCCCTCTGGGCGCTATCAATTTTGGTTATCTAATTGGATATGGCCAATGCTGTGTACAGAATTTGATGAGGAGTTTGGGTTCCATCAAGCAGTCCCTGAATGCTCACATCCCCATGACTTACAGAAGAAGTCGGCTTCCCAACAACACAGCCGTGACTGTTTGTGGCTTTGATAGTCCGCCAGGCAAACATAGTAATCTAGGCTAGCCAAACTGCATCTGGCTCGCGTGTCCCTACATCCATAATATTTGTTTCCATTATCTATGGTAGAGAAGGGATTTAATGGAATTTTAGTGGGATCCACTTCATCAGGGATATCCCAATGGAAAAGACCTATAGCCAGCTGACAAATGTCTCTGTGGAGAGATGGCGACCATGTCCTTAAGTGGGCGGTATGCGAGATAGACCATACTTCTTGTCCAGTAAGATTTGTGATCAGCCATTGCTGCTGAATGGGCTGATGAGGGTTAGGACTACTGGTGGTCAAGGGGAGAGTCTATAGCCTTATTGACAAGGCAAATACACAATTTGAAAGGGTTACCTGTCTTTTACAGTTTCCAGCCAGAGTCTGGACAGGGCACAGGCTTGAGATGAGCGGTATGGATCCAGGAAGTGATTCTGTCTACCTTTACTTCTGTAGGTGTTATAAGTAGCACCTTCTATGGTCCCTTTCAGCGGGGTTCCATGGATGACACCTGATGTCGTCTAATGTAGACAAGTCTCTTTCTTGATATTGATGTTGATTCCCCTCGTCCCCGGGTTGGTAGGCAGTGGCCATCTGTCTTCACAGGTATCTGTGTGGTCCTGGCTGAAAGACAATATCTCTGACTTTTTAAATTAGTGGGAAGTAGAAAGATCCTTCTAGGGTCCATCCAAATCCAATGGTGAGCCATTCTGAGGCACAGAGAGTCTGCCAGGTCCAGCGTTTTACGAAAAAAGAAAGATTCTGATCCCTTAAGCAAACTTTGGTGCAGTGATCAAGGGTCAGAGACAGAGGCATTGAAGTGCTCTGTCCCATAATGAAAGATACACAAACAGTAAAAGCAACAACACACGACACAGACAAGACAGGACAATAAAGACAGGATATGGAAGTCCAACACTGAGACCAGGACTTAGTAGTTGGCAGAACCCGATCGGTTGGCAATAACGAATCTGAAACAAAATATCACTGAGTCATGGAGACTATTGTTCCTCAATTTTCTGAGTCCTCTATGACGTCACCCAGGGACTTGGCCTGTGGCTCTGTGACATGACTGTCAGCCATCGTTGGAGAGAGCTCACGCTCTTCATTGACATCCATTTTGCCAAGCCCTGACCTGAAACCTGAACAGAAAGAGGCACCTTACTTACCCTGAGAGGAGTTCGTTGGGGTCTCTTGTCCACCGCTGCCGGATCTCAGTGGAACCTCCATATGTAAAGGTCCGGTGACAATCGGGGGAAGAGACCACCAAGAGACTGTCTCATGCAAAAGCAAAGGGTTTATTGGGGGTCCAGCATGCTGGGGCTCAGAGCTCACTTGAATAGAGCAGAGAGCCCAGAGAACAGCTTAAGCAGAGCTTATATATTTTCCTTGGAGAGGGCAGGGGGGTAAGTTTATTGATGGGTCCGGGCGAGTGAGCGGTTTGCGTGCAACCAGTTGAGGGAGTACATTCTGCAGTTTGGCAATTGGGGACAGCACATTCTGGGAATAAGATTAGCAAACAGTTCTCAATATTTCAAAAGTGTTTTGTTAAGCATACAGAAAAACAGGAAGTGACAAGTACTTATTTTATTAACCTTTCACTGCGAACTATACTTTGCCAGAATTCCTAATGTCTCTATTGTGTTTGTTAAAGTTCATTTTTATTCAAACCTGGTACGTTATTATTTCTTCAGTTCATGGACATCATAAGATATTTCCTTTCATTCACAGGTTCACAAATTTATAAACATTTGGTTCACTTTCAATCACTTCCTCCTTCGGAAGACATATGTTCCTCCATGTTTCTTGACTGGTCTTTTTACTAGACTTCTTTATAAACATATTATTTTCGATTCCATAATCATTTTTGAGGCAAAACTCACACACTATTCATAATAAATGATAACCCTAACATTACAATTAGATATATAACTGGTTGGAATGAATGTATGTATATCAATATAAGATTTTCTATATATTTTCAGATATCAATACAATCCATTATTTAAATTTGGAACCAGTTATATAATTTATTCACAGTATGGTCTATTAATGCATCATCTCTATATTCATCAAAACAGGGTAAACCTAATAGTATTCCCAGTACTAATTTATAAGTTTTCAAAATACTGCTCACAGAAATGGTGAAAGAAATACTCATGTCACCTTAGCTACATATACATATTATCACACTAATATTCTGGACACAAAATGCAAAGGTTACACAGAACATAATTTAAGCTAAGTATCCCAATCAAGGGCCCAAAGTCCTTCTGGGCTTCAAATATTACCTAGATTTCTGTTTTCATACTTATATTTCACCTCCATGTTCTTGTAAATATCACAGGTTCCCAATATCATTATTCATCCAGCAAAATGATTCATAACCCAAATCGAACATGCTATTAACCCTAACCATTCTGTAAACTGAGATTGTTCACTCAATCTCACTTTACAGAAGAGCAGGGACAAAGTTAGTATTACAATACAGGAAGTTAGGAGATCTTCCACCTGCTGAGTACCTCAAAATGCATGCAGAAATGATCCCTGGAGAAGACGTAGGCAGCTATGAAGGACCTGAGACAGCAAAAGTCATCTTCCTTTGCAAACAACCCGATCAGGATGAAAGGATGTGTCTGAATCATCCTATCTCTTCTTAATGTAGGCAAGATGTATGAAACCAGGCATGTGTGGAGAGCTGTTCCCAGGTGCCTATGTTTCTATACCATTCTAACTTGTGAAAGTGTCACAGGAAATAGAGGCAGCCTCCTTTTCCTGAGACACTAGGAAGCAACTGTTAGGACAAAGTGGTGGCCAAGACAGTGGCCTCATTCATTTTCTGAAGAAAGTGACCTCACCTCACTTTTTTCATGATGGAACTCTCTGAATTTTGTGATCCAGGAAGCCAGGCACCAAGAGCCAGTACCAGTCCCAGTCCAAGTGGGCTCACTTGTTTGGATTTACCAAGTAAAGAGTCAGTCTTTCTTGGTACCTACTGATGTGAGGGTGGCCAAATGCCAAGAAAGCTTTGAAGAGGGTCCTTTCCTGAGAGGGCAGGAAATGGCTCACCACTGCCTCCTGAAAACTTCACAGAATTGGCCAAGGAGACCAGATCTGAGACAGGACCGGCCATTTCTGGGGAACATTCTATGGCCTACTAGTCAGAGGACACTCCGGATAGTCACAGACATACTTGGGGAAGGAGGTGACTTGTGTGTGTGGATGTCAGTTTGTGGATTTGTCTCATATTCTGAGAATAGGTAAAAAAGGAGATTTGTTTGGTTTGGAGTGGACTGTTTCTAGTAAGTCATCTGACAAGGAGACTGTTTCTATGTCTGTGTATCCCACTGTGTCCTTAGTTGTAGATATTAGAAAAGAAAATGGCTCAATGGGTGTGTCCTGTCTAGTAGAAAGCTTCACAGCATTCATCCTGCCCAATTAATGAATGGACTGAGGCTTGACTTATCCATGGGCAACACCTAGTATCATCCTAAGTTCTTGAATTCTTCCTGAATTCTGGCAACTCTCCAGAAAGGCTCATGGTTTTTTGTCCAAGATATGTACCACCTCCAAGCTCTGTGACATGGCCATGTACTAGTTAGCTGAAAGGAATGGCGAGCACACCAGAAAACTCAGATATTGGTGTGACCAGGAAAGTCTCTATGGTGAAACCTGGCTTAGGGCCTTTTGCTTAACTGTTGTTCTGTTGCCCTGAATGTCAGGAACTTCTTTGCCTCAGGCCACCCCTTTATAAAGCCAAAAGAAAACAATTTTCAAATGGAAATGAATGGGCATCACCTGTGCCTCTTTGATGAATTGTTTTGGAAATGGTTATGTCTGAATCAGACTCTGGGCCCTGTGTGAGGCTGTGGCTTAAATTGTCAGCACCTCTTGCTGATCATGAGTGTACCAGACAGTGCCTTCATTGACTGGGATTTATGAAAATGGTGTAGAACAGAGATGCCATTAAGTTGGACCCTCCTGAGTAGTGGGCCCTGAGCTGAGGTGTGCAGGTGTGTGATAAATCATCTGTGGTTGCGCCATGTGGTTTTGCCATTGATTTCCAAATGGTTTGTCACTGACACGGTGCAGTGACCAGACACTTAGATGTAAAGGTGTCTTGTTAAATGGATAGTTTTCAGGGCAATGTGCAGAATCAGGTTGCTATGGAGAAGGGGGCAAGTTATGTGGGAATGAAGCCTGGTTGGTGCATTCTCTTGTAGACCCTGAAAAACCACAAATGACAGAACTCCCTCCAGGACTGTGTTCCAGTTGAACTCCTTGTATTTTGTGAGGCAAATACCAAACTCTCAGTGCTGCAGCAGGAAACTCTACGAAAATGGAGGATGAACAAAAGGCTTCACAGTCCACACAGGGAGACACTTAGACCCCAGTGGCCACAGTTTACATACGAAGAGAGAATTCAGCACTGCTGCCTCATGTGCATTGGAAAGCAAGAAAGAATGTCCTCCAGGTCACATAGATGCAGACCCAGCTTTGATGATCTCACTACAAAGGAAGCTAAAGCTACTGACAACATATATTTCAAGTGCCCATCCTCAGAGGCAGTTTCTCTAGAAGTCTTTAGGCCAGCAGACCTCCATGTTTGTGGAGTGTTTACCCTGTCCCTTACTTTGGCATACTCCTCTACCACCTCCAAGTTTGTGAACTCCTGAATATTTTCCATTCCAGATATGTATTTACAGATTTTCTAACTCTTCTCCTCTAATTGTTTCTTATTTGGCGTGAAGGTAACCTCAAGGCATTGTTCTGGATGAGAGTGGGAAGATTTTTGTGTAGCACATATTTGCATACACATTGGATTCATTTTCCAATTTTCCATTCCAAAGACTGAATCCCTGACACTAACGCATACCCTACCAAACTCTGACTACTAATCCTAATATGATGAAGAAAAATAACCCAAACAGAATAGAAATACAAGCACTTCTGAAGAGGCATGGTGTATAGTTGGACTTGCCTTTTGCATGATAAAGTGTAGGTGTTATAAACCTAGTCAATTTTTCATTGAACTAGTTCTCCATGTGTTTTTTTTCCTTTAATATTTATTGTTGGTTCTACAAAACATTACATAGTTCTTGACATGTCATATTTCACACTTTGATTCAAGTAGGTTATGAACTTCCATTTTTCTTCGTATACAGATTGCAGTATCTCATCAGTTACACATCCACTATTTTACATATTGCTATACTAGTGTCTGTTGTATTCTGCTGCCTTTCCTGTCCTCTACTATCTCCCATCCCCTCCCCTCCAATCCTCTCTCTCTACCCCATCTATTGTAATTCATTTCTTCCACTTGTTTTTGTCCCCTTTCCCCTCACTTCATCTTGTATTTAATTTTGTATAACCATGAGGGTTTCCTTCCATTTCTATGTAATTTTCCTTCTCTTTCCTTTTCCCTCACACCTCTCACCCCTGTTTAATATTAATCATCTTCTCATGCTCTTCCTCCCAACTCTGTTCTTAGTTACTCTCCTTATATCAAAGAAAACATTTGGCATTTGTTTTTTAGTGATTGGCTATCTTCACGTAGCATAATACGTTCTAATGCCATCCATTTCTCTGCAAATTGTATGATTTTGTCATTTTTTAATGCAGAGTAATACTCCATTGTGTATAAATGCCACATTTTTTTTTAATCCATTCATATATTGAAGGGCATCTAGGTTGGTTCCACAGTCTTCCTATTGTGAATTGTGCTGCTATAAACATAGATTTATCAGTGTCCTTGTAGCATGCACTTTTTGGGTCTATAGGGATTAGACCGAGAAGGGGAATTGCTGGGTCAAATGGCGGTTCCATTCCCACGTTTCCAAGAAATCTCCATACTGCTTTCCAAATTTGCTGCACCAATTTGCAGTCCCACCAGCAATGTACAGGTGTACCCTTTTTCCCACATCCTCACCAGCACTTGTTGTCGTTTGACTTCATAATGGCTGCCAAGCTTACTGAAGTGAGATGGTATCTTAGGGTGGGTTTGTTTTGCATTAATCTGAATGCTCGAGATGGTGAGAATTTTTTGATGTACTTATTGATTGATTGTATGTCCTCCTCTGAGAAGTGTCTGTTCAGGTCCTTGGCCCATTTGTTGATTGGGTAATTCATTTGCTTATTGTTTAATTTTTTGAGTTCTTTGTATAACTCTGGATATTAGGGCTCTATCTGAAGTGTGAGGAGTAAAGATTTGTTCCCAGGATGTAGGCTCCCTTTTTACCTCTCTTATTGTTTCTTTTTCTGAGAAAAATCTATTTAGTTTGAGTAAGTCCTGTTTGTAGATTCTAATTATTAACTCTTATGCTATGGGTGTCCTATTGAGGAATTTGGAGCCCGACCCCACAGTATGTAGATCATAGCCAAAGTTTTCTTCTATCAGACACCGTGTCGCTGATTTGATATCAAGCTCCTTGATCCATTTTGAGTTAACTTTTGTGCATGGCGAGAGAAAGGGATTCAGTTTCATTTTCTTACATATGTAATTCCAGTTTTTCTAGCACCATTTGTTGAAGATGCTATCCTTCCTTCAGTTTATGCTTTTAGCCCCTTTATCAAATATAAGATTGCTGTAATTTTGTGGATTGATTTCTGTGTCCTCTATTCTGTACCATTGGTCCACCCGCCAGTTTTGGTACCAGTACCATGCTCTTTTTGTTACTATTGCTCCGTAGTATAGTTTGAGGACATGTATCGCTATACCGCCTGATTCACACTTCCTGCTTAGAGTTGTCTTTGCTATACTGGGTCTTGTATTATTCCATATGAATTTCATAATTGTTTTATCTATTTCTACAGGAAATGCTGTTGGGATTTTGATTGGCATTGCATTAAACCTATAGAGAACTTTTGGTAATATCGCCATTTTGATGATGTTAATTCTGCCTATCCATGAACAGGGTATATTTTTCCATCTTGTAAGATCTTCTTCTATTTCTCTCTTTAGGGTTCTGTAGTTTTCATTGTGTAAGTCTTTCACATCTTTTGTTACGTTGATAACCAAATATTTTATTTTATTTTTTTTGAGGATACTCTCAATGGAGTGGTTGTCCTCATTTCCATTTCAGAGGATTTGTTGCTGATATTCAGGAATGCTTTTGATTTATGATTGTTGATTTTATATCATGCCACTTTGCTGAATTCATTTATTATCTCTAATAGTTTCTTGTAGACCCTTTTGGGTCTACTAGGTATAGAATCATGTCATCTGCAAATAGTGATAATTTAAGTTCTTCTTTTCCTATTTTTATGCCTTTAATTTCTTTCATTTGTCTAATTGCTCTGGCCAGTGTTCGAGAACTATGTTGAACAGAAATCGTGAGAGAGGGCATCCCTGTCTTGTTCCAGATTTTAGAGGGAATGCCTTCAATTTTTTCTCAATTCAGAATGATACTAGCCTGAGGCTTAGCATAGATTGCTTTTACAATATTGAGGTATGTTCCTGTTATCCCAGTTTTTCTAGAGTTTTAAACATAAAGGGATGCTGTACTTTATTGAATGCTTTTTCTGCATCTATTGGGGTGATCATATGGTTCTTATTTTTAAGTCTATTGATGTGGTGAATAAGATTTATTGATTTCCATATATTGAACCAGCCTTGTATCCCAGGAATGAATCCTACTTGATCATGTTGCACAATTTTTTAAATATGTTTTTGTATCTGATTCGCCAGAATTTTATTGAGGATTTTTGCATCTAGGTTCATTAGAGAGATTGGTCTGTAC
Organism: Callospermophilus lateralis; assembly: GCF_048772815.1. NCBI lineage: Eukaryota > Metazoa > Chordata > Mammalia > Rodentia > Sciuridae > Callospermophilus > Callospermophilus lateralis. The sequence continues at coordinate 1,019,468 of NW_027513188.1, forward strand.
ATTTGTTTCTTTGAAGGGTCTTTGTCTGGTTTAGGAATCAGGGTGATATTGGCCTCCTGTGCTGTATACCCATTCGGTCCTGGGCTTTTCTTAGTTGGTAGTCTTTGGATGGTTTCTTCTATTTTCTCAATTGATATTGGTCTGCTTAGGTTGTCTATATCCTCCTGACTCAATCTGGGCAGATCATATGACTTAAGAAATTTATTGATGCCTTCACTATCTTCTAATATAATTTCTGATTATCTTCTGTATTTCAGAAGTGTCTGTTGTGATATTGCCTTTTTCATCCCTTATGATAGTAATTTGAGTTCCCTCTCTTCTTCTCTTCATTAACATGGCTAAGAGTCTGTCGATTTTATTAATTTTTCAACTTTTAGTATTTTCAATTTTTTCAATTGTTTCTTTTGTTTCGATTTCATTAATTTCAGCTCTGATTTTAATTATTTCTTGCCTTCTACTTCTTTTTCTGTTGTTTTGCTCTTCTTTTTCTAGGATTTTGAAATGAACTATGAGATCATTTATTTGTTGTTGTTTTTTTTTCTTTTTTTAAGGAAAGAACTCCAAGCAATGAATTTTCCACTTAGAACTGCTTTCAATGTGTCCCATAGATTCTGATATGTTCTGTCTGTCTTTTTCATTTATGTCTAAGAATTTTTTTTTATTTTTCTCCTTGATGTCTTCAATAACCCATTGATCATTCAGTACGTATTGTTCATTCTCCAAGTGATGCATGAATTTTCCTTCCTTCTTTTATTGTTGATTTTCAGTTTCATTCCATTACGATCAGATAAGATGCCTGGTATTATCTATACTCTTTTATATTGTCTAAGAGTTGTTCTGTGACATAATATATGATCTATTTTTGAGAGGTATCCATGTGCTGCTGAGAAAACAGTGTAACTGCTTGATGTTGGGTGGTATATTCTATATATGTTAATTAAGTCTAGGTTATTAATTGTGTTATTGAGTTCTATAGTTTCCTAATTCAACTTTTGTTTGGAATATCTGTCCAGTAGTGAGAGAGGTGTGTTGAAATCTCCCATGATTATTGTAGGGTGGTCTACCAGACTCTTGAACTTGAGAAGAGTTTGTTTGATTAACATAGCTGAACCATTGTTTGGGGCACATATATTTATGATTGTTATGTCTTGTTGGTGTATGGTTCCCTTGAGCAATATGTAGTGTCCCTCTTTATCCCTTTTGATTAACTTTGTCTTGAAATCTATTTTATTTGATATGAGTATGGACACTTCTGCTTGTTTCCGAAGTCAATATGAGTGATATGATTTCTCCCAACCTTTCACCTTTAGTCTATATATATCTTTTCCTATCAAATGTGTCTCCTGTAGGCAGAAAATTTTTGGGTCTTCTTTCGTGATCCATTCTACTAGCCTGTGTCTCTTAATTGGTGAGTTTAAGGCATTAACATTTAGGGTTATTTTTGAAATATGGGTTGTTCTTCCAGCCATATTTGTTTATTTATGTTACTAAACATGGTTTGTTTTTCTCTTTGATTATTTTTCGCCCCTTTACTGTACTACCTCCCACTGTTGGTTTTCATTGTTATTTTCCATTTCGTCTTCCTATAATGTTTTGCCAAGGATCTTTTGAATAGATGGTTTTCTAGCTGCAAATTCTTTTAACTTTTGTTTATCATGGAAGGTTTTAATTTCATTTTCCATCCTGAAGCTTAAAATCGCTGGATACACAATTCTTGGTTGGAACCCAATTTCTTTCAGTGATTGAAAAATGTTATTCCAGGATCTTCTAGCTTTCAGAGTCTGTGTTGAAAGATCAGCTGTTATCCTGATTGGTTTACCCCTAAATGTAATCTGCTTCCTTTCTCTTGTAGCTTTTAAAATTCTCTCTTTATTCTGTATGTTTGGCATCTTCATTATAATATGTCTAGTTGTTTATCTCTTATGATTTTGCAAATTTGGCGTCCTGTAGGCTTCTAGGATTTGGGATTCTGTCTCATTCTTCATGTCTGGAAAGTTTTCTCATATTATTTCATTGAATAGATTACTCAATTCTGTGGTTTGGACCTGTATACCTTCCTGTATCCCAATTACTCTTTAGTTTGGTCTCTTCATGTTATCCCATATTTCTTGGATGTTCTACTCATGGTTTCTTAACAGTCTTGCTGAGCTTTCTATGTTCTTTTCAAGTTGAAATACTTTGTCTTCATTGTCTGATGTTCTATCTTCTAAGTGATCTACTCTGCTGGTAGTATTCTCAATTGAGTTTTTAAGTTGGTTTATTGCTTCCCGCATTTCTATGATTTCTGTTTGTGTGTTTTTTATAACCTCTATCTCCCTGTATAGTTGATCTTTTGCTTCTTGGATTTGTTTATGTAATTCATTGTCAAAGTGATCTTTCATTGTCTGATTTTGCTGTCTAATGTCTCCCTGGAGACTCCAGATCATCTGAAGCAAGTATATCCTGATTCTTTATCTGACATTCCATATGCTGCAGATATTACCTCTTCTAATGTTGAGTTGACCTGCGTTGCTTGTGGTCCTTTCTTTCCTTGTCTTTCCCTACTGTTCACGTTTTTTTCGGCTTGGTGAAACTTTTGTGTTATTGAATTTTACCCCTAAATGTTTATATTGCTATTGTATTCTTGAAAAGTCTCCCTCACAGGCGTAAGCAGCGGCTCTGCCCCTCCTCCAATTGGGGCAATGTGCCTACCACACCAGAACGCCGCTGGGCCTGTTCTGCCTCTTGGTAGCTGGTCCGCCTACCTTGCAGGAGCGGGCAGTTGATCTACCCCTCTGCGGGTGCTGGTCCTGTTCAGCCAGTGGGTAACAGGTCCAGCTACCTTGCAGGCACAGGCGTCGGCTCTGCCCCTCCGCGCTCCGCTGGGCCTCTTCTGTCTGTGGGTTGCAGGGCTGTCTACATTGCAGGCGTGAGTGGCATCTCTGCCCCCCCCCAAACCGGGGCGATGTGTCTACCACGCTGGTAGGTCGCTGGGTCTGTTCTGCCTCTGGGTGAGAGGTCCACCTGCTTTGCAGGCACGGGCAGCGGCTCGGCCCCTCCCCAAACCTGGTTATGTGTCAAGCACCCTGGCGGGGCCTAGCACCTGGTCTGTCAGTGTTCGCAGGTCCACCTACTTTGCAGGCGCTAGGGCCGGCTCTAACCCTCTGAAGGCAGCTGGGCCGCTTCAGCCGGTGGGTCGCAGGTTCACCTATCTTGAAGTCGCAAGGGGTGTCTCTGCCCCTCCGCGGGTGTCTGGGCCTGTTCTGCCTGTGGGTCGCATGTCCGCGTTCCTTGCAGGCGTGCAGTGGCTCTGCCCAACCCCCAACCAGGGTGATGTATCTTTCACGATGGCGGGCCGCTAGGCCTGTTCTACGGGTGGCTCGCAGGTCCGCCTACCTTACAGGTGCGGTTGGCGGCTCTGCCCCTCCCTTCTCCATGTGTTTTTAAAGTTAACAAATATGAGAATTCCTGTCTCCATTTCTCTGTACCCTATTCAGCACATGCATTTTTATATTCACATATAGAATCCTACCTGGTATCACATGTACATACTTGTGAGGTTGCTGACTTTGCAAATACAAATTGTGAGAAGGGATCACTCCTCCTAAATGCTGTTGGAACTCACAATTCAAACTATGGGTGAGCTCCCTAGTTGAACAACATTATACATAAATCGATGCTCAGAAAAATGAAGATTTTTGGATTTGTGGATGATATATAATTCATGATGTATTTCGATTGGCATATATATTCCTACTTTTTAATGTATACGTGTGTGTGTGTGTGTGTGTGTGCATATATATATGTATAAACTCTCCAGATTTTTCAAAATATGAAATGTATGTGTCTTATTATATACTCCCTAAATTCATTGATGTTCATGAATGTGGATTTATATTCAACTTTTCATAAGAATGTTCTCAGAAATATTAATCCACCTGAAATACATATTTGTTTCCTAATACTGAAAACTAACTTCAGTGAATGGTGCATACAAATCCTAATATTGCTATAGTAAATGACTCAGTTTAACGTCAATGCAAGTAGATTCCTATGGGACATGATATGTATTTTGACGTTCATTTTTATTCAAAACTGGTACATTAATATTTCTTCAGTTTTTGCACATAATAGAATACATATTTCATTCACAAATTCACAAATTTATAGGCATTTTTTTCACTTTCAATTACTTCCTGCTTCAGAACATATGTATTCCCCCGGGTTTCTTGACTGCTCTTTTAATGAGACTTCTTTCCAAGCACATTATTTTCAATTTCCATAATCATTTTAGAAGCAAAGCTCACACACACTTCATGATAAACCATAACAGTGATATTACCATTAGATGTATAACTGGTTGGAATGATTTTATGAATATCAATATAAGATTTCCAGTATATATTCAGATATCAATTCAATCCATTATTTAAATTTGGAACCAGTTATATTATTTATTCACAGTATGGTTTATTCATGCATTATCTTTATATTCATATAACACAGAGTATACCTATTTGTACCCACAATACTAAATTATATGTCTTCAAAATATTGCTCCCAGAAATGGTGGAAGAAATACTCATGTCACCTGATCTATATATACATTAATCACAGTAATATTGTGGAAACAAAAAGCAAGGTCACACTTATGATTGTACCAAATCCTAAATGGAAAGTGAGCATGGATTAAAAAAAAATCCATGTCCAGGTTGCCTAATGCTCTCAAATGTGAATCCTATTGGTGACTACATATTTGTTTCTTCCTGAAATTACATATTCAACCTCAACCCTGTTGAAAATGTCTAATCCTATCACTCACTTTATACTTTGCCTGATTTCCTAATGTCTCTATTGAATTCTGATTTCCTGTATTTTTTCCCCAGTTCATCATTATGACTGACTCTTCACATGTGCTGACATTTACTTTCACTCTCTACCCAAAACCCTATTGCTAAAGATCTTTTGGTCCAAATGCTATACACACTCTTCATTCTAAATCTACCGAATATCTTCCTAATCCACCAACTATCCCTTTTGGACTGGATTTTCTCTTCGACATTCAATCATCCAAAAGACAAGGTCCTATGCCATTGTATATCAATTAATCTGAGACACCTGTGCAGAACATAATTCAAAGCTAAGAATCCCAATAGTGGGGCCAATTCCCTTCTGTGCTTCAAAAATTACCTAGATTTCTTTTTTCATACTTATATTTCACCTATATATTCTTGAAAATATCGCAAAATTCCAATACCATTATTCATCCAAGAGAATGATTCCTAACCCAAATGGAAGCTGTTATTAACCTTAACCATACAATGTTTCCTCAATCTAACTTTACAGAAGAGGAGGGACAGAATTAGTCTTCCAATACAGGAGTGTAGGGGATCTTCCACCTGCTGAGAACCTCAAAGTTCCATGCAGAAATGATCCCTGGAGAAGATGTAGGCAGCTATGAAGGACCTGAGAGAGCAAAAGTCATCTTCCATGGCAAACAACCCGGTCAGGATGAAGGGAAGTGTCAGAATAAGCCTCACTCTTCTTAATGTAGAGAAGATGGACCAAACAAGTCCAGTGTAGACAGCTGTTCCCGGCTGCCTATGGTTGATATACAATCCTCAGTTGTGAACGTATCACAGGAAATAGGGGCAGCCTCCATCTCATGGGAACCTTGGAAGCAAATTTTAGGACAAAGTGGTTTCCAAAGCAGTGACCTCATTCAGTTCACAAAGGAGGTGACCTTCCTCACTTCTTTGGTGATAGAACTCTCTGAACTTGGGATCCAGGAAGCCAGGCTACCAGAGGCAGTCCCAGTACCATTCCCAGTGGGCTCACTTATTTGGAATTACCAAGAACAGAGTCAGTCTTTCTTGGTACCTACTGATGTGAGAATGGCCAAATTTCAGGAGAGCTCAGAAGAGGGGCCTTTCCTGAGAAAGCAGGAAGTTGCTCACAGCTGGCTCCTGACCACTTCACAGATTTGGCCAAAAAGACCAGATCTGAGACAGGACAGAATATTTCAGGGAAAATAATAAGGCCCACAAGTCAGAGGACACTCCGGATAGTCACAGACCTCTTTGGGGGAAGGAGGTGCCTTTGTGGGTGTGGGTGTGAGTTTGTGGTTTTGTCTCATTTTCTGAGAATAGGTAAAAAAGGCGGTTTGTTTGGTTTGGAGTGGACTGTTCCTAGTAAGTCGTTTCACAAAGTGAGTGTTTCTATGTCTGTGTATCCCACTGTGTCTGTGGTTGTAGACATTTGAAAAGAGAATTCATCAATGGATGTGTCCTGTTTAGTAGAAACCTACCCAGCATTCATTCTGCCCAATTGATGAATGGACTGTGGCTTCCCTTATGGATGGGCAACACCTACTAATTTCCTACGTTCCTGTTTTCTTCCTGATTCTGGCCACTCTCCAGAATAGGCTCATGGTTTTGTGTCCAAGATATGTACCACCTCCAAGCTCTGTGACAGGGCCATGTAATGGATAGCTAAAGGGAATGGCTAGCATCTCAAAAAACTCAGATATCAGTGTGACCAGGAAAGCCTCAGTGGAGAAACTCTGCTTTGGGTTTTTTGCTAACCAATTCTTCTCTTCCCCTGAATGTGAGGAAGGTCTTGGCCTCAAGACACCGCTTTGTGAAGCCTGAAGAAAACAGTTTTAAAATGGAAATAAATGGGCATCACCTGTGGCTCTTTGTTAATTTCTTTGGAAATGGATGTGTCGGAATCAGTCTCTTGGCCCTGTGTGAGGCTGTGGCTTAGGTTCTCAGCACCTGATGCATCTAAAGAATGATCCCATGTGTGCATCCAAAACCAAAATGGGAAAAAGATCAGTAATTGTTGATGAAGTCTCTCGCCTTCCTCTCTTAGGTTCCTGACCACCATCAAGTGAGAATAGAGATCCTTTGAATCAAATGAGTTCTTCTAAGCCCTGCAAAGGCTATCCCATACATGCTTGTGTTTTCTCATGACTCCAAATCACATAAAGAATCTATACCTGACAGTCAGTAGGCCTCAAATTGGAGAAGCAGAGCAGTATTAAAGGAAGGCATTTTTGATCCCTTGTGGTTCACAGAAAGGGTGTACAGGCCACCCTGCCTTTAGGAAAATGACGGGCAAGCGAGGTTATTTGGACTCTGTGTTGGGCTGCGCCCCTCATGGAAACATCCAGCCAGAGGTTATGAGGAGTGTCTATATGGAAGAAGATGAGGGCCATGTGGGAGTGTTTTGGTTTTAATTGTGGTTATTTGTGTGGAAGTTGGAAGCGATGACTGGGTCCACCTGGGCTTGAACTCTGGTGTGATACCCTATAGAGACTGAGTCCTGGAACTGACCTCAGAGAAGTATTGCCATGAATTGTGTTGGGATATTAGGAGGCCACGCATGAGAGTCACCATTGGAAACTGAGATCTATTCCCAGTGTGGCTTTCCACAGAGCACTGGGAATTTCAGCCAAGGTATCACATAATTTTATTCTGAAACACTTGGCAGCAATAGTTGAGAGTCAAAACACAAATGCACTTCACATTGTAGACCTCAATGGGCCTGGCTTCATGTGGCCTTTTGGCCACTCTTTGGGAAGTCCTGGCAGTGAGAGTTCTCCAGATCTTTCTTTGAAATGAGCTTCTTCACCATTTAATGGTTACCGAATTAAATGAAACACTCAGTGCCTCCAACTTCAACCTTGAAAGATGGGCTCGATAAATACCATGAAATTTTTTAAATTCCCATATCCAGGAGGCACTGGAGAACCATTGGATATCCTGTTGGTGATCATGAGTGTACCAGACAGTGCCTTGATTGTCTGGGTTTCACGAAAATGGTGTAGAACAGAGATTCCAGTAAGTTGGAGCCTGCTGAATAGTGGGCCTAGAGCAAAGGTGGGCATGTGTGAGATAAAACATCTGTGGTGCTTCCATGTGGATTTCCCAATGGCTTCCAAATGGCTTGTGACTGACATGGTGCAGCCAGCAGACCCTTATATGTAAATGATTCTTGTTATATGGATAAGTTTCAGGGCAATGTTCAGAATCAGGTTCCTATGGTCAAGGGGTCAAGCTATGTTGGACAGAAGCCTGGTTTGTGCATTCTCCTGCAGACCCTGTCCCACCACACGTGACAGAACTCCCTCCAGCACTGTGTCCCAGGTGAACTCCTTGTATTTCGTGAAGCAAATACTGAACTCCCAGTGTAGCAGCAAAAAATATCACAAAAATTGGAGGATGATCAAATGGCTTCACAGTCCACATGAGGAGACACTTAGCCCCAAGTATCCACAGTTGACCCCGAAAGAGAGAATTCAGCAATGCTGCCTCATGATCATTGGTAAATAAGAAAGCATCTCCTCCAGTCACATAGATGCAGACCCAGCTTTTATGGTCTCACTACAAAAAAAGCTAAAGCTCCTGACAACAACATATATTTCAAGAGCCCAACATCAGAGCCAGTTTTTCCAGAAGCCTTTAGGCTAGCAGAGCTCCATGTTTTTGGAGTGTTTACATTGTCCCTTACTTTTGGAATCTCGCCTTCTAAATGCAAGTTTGTGAACTCCTGAGCATATTAAATTCCAGATATGTATTCACAGATTTTCTTACTCATCTCCTCTACATGTGTTACTTGGGACGAAGTTAAGGTCAAGGCATTGTTGTGGATGAGAGTCGGAAGATTTTTGTGTAGCACATATTTGCATACACATTGGATTCATTTTCCAATTTTCCTTTCGAAATACTGAATCCCTGAAACTAACCCATACCCTACAAGACTCTGACAAGTAATCCTAACGTAATGGAGAAAAATAACCCAAACAGAACAGAAATACAAACATATCAGAGGAGGCATGGTGTACCATTGAATTAACTTTTCCATTATATAGGGAAGGAGTTTTAAATCTAGTCAATTTTTTGTTGAAAGAGTTGTCCATGTATTTTTAAACTTATCAAATATGTCAATTCCTGTCTCCCCCATTTCTTTGTATCCTATTCAGCACATGTATTTTTATATGCACATATAGTATTGTACCTTGTATCACACATATATTCTTGTGAGGTGGCTGACTTGGCAGATACAAATTGTGAGAAAAGTTCACTCCTCCTAAACGCTGTTGGAACTGAAAATTCAACCTATGGGTGAGCTTCCTAGTTGAACAACATTATACATAAATCCATGTTCAGTAAAATGAATATTTTTGGATACTTGGATGATATATATTTCATGATGAATTTCGATTGGCATATATATTGCTAGTTTTTAATGTCTGTGTCTGTTTGTATATATATATATATATATATATATATATATATATATATATATATATATATACTGTCAAGATTTTTCAAAATATGAAATATATGTGTATTTTGGCCACTCTTTGGGAAGCCTTACCTGTGAGAGTTCTCTAGAGCTTTCATTGAAATGATTTTCCTCAACATTTAATGGTTCCTGAATGAATTGAAACCCACAGTGCCTCCAACTTCATCCTTGAAAAATGGCTCTATAAATACCATGAAATTCCCCTGACCAGGTGGCACTGGAGAACCTTTGGATGTCTTGTTGCTGATCATGAGTGTACCAGACAGTGCCTTGACTGACTCGATTTCATGAAAATTGTGTAGAACAGAGATGCCAGTAAGTTGGAGAGTGCTGAGAAGTGGGCCCAGAGCTGTGGTGTGCAGGTGTATGATAAAACATCTGTGGTGGGGCCATTTGGGTCTGCCATTGACTTCAAAATGGCTTGTGGCTTACATGGTGCAGCTAGCCGACCCTTATCTGTAAAGGCATCTTGTTATATGTAAAGGTTTCAGGACAATGTTCAGAATCAGTTTGCTATGGATAATGTTGCAAGTTATGTGGGATAGAAGTCTGGTTGGTGAATTCTCCTGTAGACCCTGACCCTCCACACGTGACAGAACTCGCTCCAGCACTGTGTCCCAGTTGAACTCCTTGTATTTCATGAAGGAAAAACCAAAAGCCCAGTGCAGCAGCAAGAAACACCACGAAAATTGTAGGATGGCCAATTGGCTTCACAGTCAAGACGGGGAAACACTTACCCCTCCGTGGCCACAGTTTACCTTCAAAGGAAGAATTGAGCACTGCTGCCTCATGTTCTTTTGGAAAATAAGAAACCATGTCCTCCAGGTCAGATAAATGAAGACCCATCTTTGATGGTATCACTACAAAGGAAGCTAAAGCTCCTGACAACAACATATATTTCAAGTGCCCAACCTCAGAGGCAGTTTCTCAAGAAGTCTTTAGGCCAGCAGAGTTCCATGAATTTGGACTGTTTATCCTGTCCCTTAAGTTTGAAAACTCCTCTAAAATGCCCAAGCTTGTGAACTCCTGAGCATTTTCCATTCCAGATATGTATTCACAGATTTTCTAACTCTTGTCCTCTAATTGTGTCTTACTTGGGTGAAGGTAATGTCAAGGCATTACTCTGAATGAGAGTGGAATGTTTTTTTGTAGCGCATATTTGCATACACAATGGATTCATTTTTCTTTATTTCCATTTGAATTACTGAATCCATGACACTAACGCATACCCTACTAGACTCTGACTACTAATGCTAATATGATGGAGAAAAATAACCCAAACAGAATAGAAATACAAGCAGTTCAGAAGAGGCATGGTGTATAGTTGGACTTGCCTTTTGCATGATAAAGGGTAGTTGTTAAAAATCTGGTTAATTTTTAATTGATATAGTTCTCCATGTGTTTTGAAAGGTATCAAATATGTGAATTCCTGTCTCCCTTTCTCTGTTGCCTATTCAGCACATGTATTTTTATATGCATAAATAGAATCCTACCTGGTACCACACGTACATTTTTGTGAGGTGGCCTACTTGGCAGATACAAATTGTGAGAAGAGATCACTCCTCCTAAACGCTGTAGGAACTGAAAATTCAACCTATGCGTGAGCTTCCTAGTTGAACAACATTACACATAAATCCATGTTAAGTAAAATAAATATTTTTGGATCTGTGTATGATATGTATTTCATGATGAATTTTGATTGGCATATATATTGCTACTTTTTAATATCTCTGTATGTGTTTTGTGAAAAATCTGCACTCTATAGATTATTCAAAATATGAAATATATGTGTCTTATTATACACTCCTTAAATTCATTCATGTTCATGTATGAGACCACGGCTCATGCAACAGCAAAAGACATTTATTGAGGATCCAATCCAGTATGCTAGGGCTCCGTGGTCACTCAAGAAGGGAGAGCAGCCCAGATCTCCGAGCTGAGGTTGAGCAGTGCTTAAGTACACTTTTTGGGGAGGGCGAGACTTTACATATATCGCAGTATCTTTTAACAAATCATCATACACTGCGGGAAAATCAAACAACAAATCCTAAACATGATTAGTTCATTCATTGGTGGGAACATGTCAGGCAGGAGGGATAGGTCAGTTCTACAGCGGGGTACAGATTCAAATTGATTAGATAAGGCCCTGCGATGCATATGTGCCAAGCCACACAGGGTCCTAGGTTATTAAACAACCAGGCGATCAGGGGGAATATTTACTGGGCAGTAAAGAAATTGTCCTACAAGTAACAGGAATTTCAGATTTTTCATGTAGCATAGGAACTTAACAATACCTGTTCCTTTACATTTTAAATCAGGCCTTGAATCTTAGAAACTTTACAAACCTGGTCTTTTACACTTTAACTTTTACTCTTTAATTTCAATTTCTTTTACCCTTAAAGATCACTCCTGGTTCACAAGAAGGGTGTCCAAGCCACCCTGACTTTAGGCAAATGAGGGGCAAGGGAGCTTATTTTGGACACTGTCTTGGGCTGTGCCCCTCATGGAAACCTCCAGCCATATGTTATGATGAGTGTCTTTATGGAAGAAGATGAGGGTCATGTAGGAGTGTTTTGGTTTTAATTGTGGTCATTTGTGTGGCGGTTGGAAGAGATGACTTGGTCCACCAGGGCTTGAACTCTGCTCTGATACTCCTTAGAGACTGAGTTCTGGAACTGACTTGAGAGAAGTATTGCCATGAATTGTTTTGGGATTATAGGAGGCCACACATGAGATTAGCCCTTGGAAACTGAGATCTAGGCCCAGGGTGGCTTTCCACCGAGCACTGGGAATCTCAGCCAGGGTAACACATGATTTTTTTACTGAAAGACTTGGAAGTCATAGTTGAGACTCAAAACACACATGTACCTCATATTGTAGACCTCAATGAGCTTGGCTTCATGTGAACTTTTGGGCACTCATTGGGAAGCCTTGCCTGTGAGAGTTCTTCAGAGCTTTCATTGAAATGAGCTTACTCACCATTTAATGGTTCCTGAATGAATTGAAACCCACAGTGCCTCCAACATCATCCTTGAAAAATGGCTATACAAATACCATGAAATTTTTGAAATTTCCATGACCAGGTGGCACTGGAGAAACTTTGGATGTCCTGTTGCTGATCATGTGTGTACCAGACAGTTCCTTGATTGACTGGTTGTCATGAAAATGGTATAGAACCGAGATGTCAGTAAGTTGGAGCCTGCTGAGTATTGGGGCTAGAGCAGTGGACTATACGTTTGTGAATAAATATCTGTGGTGGGACCACGTGGATCTGCCTTTGGCTTCCAAAATACTTGTGACTGATATGGTGCAGGCAGCAGACCCTTATATGTAAAGGCATCTTGTTTTATTGAGAGGTTTCAGGGCAATGTTCAGAATCTGGTTGCTATAGTCAAGGGGAAAGCTATGTGGGATAGACCCATGTTTCGAACATTCTCCTGAAGACCCTGAACAATCACACGTGTCAGAGCTCCCTCCAGAATTGTGTCCCAGTTGAACTCCTTGTATTTCATTAAGCCAATTCCAAACTCCCAGTGCAGCAGTAAGAAACACCACAAAAATGGAGGATGACCAAATGGCTTCACAGACCACATGGGGAGACACTTAAATCCCAGTGGCCACAGTTTACCAAGAAAGAATTCAGAACTACTGCCTCATGTTCATTAGAAAATAAGGAACCATTTCCTCCAGGTCACATAGATGCAGACCCACATTTGATGGTGTCACAATGAGGAAGCTAAATCTCCTGACAACTTCATATATTTCATGTTCCCAACCTGAGAGGCATTTTCTCAAGAAGTCTTAAGGCCAGCAGAGCTCCAAGTTTGTGGAGTGTTTAACCTCTCCCTTACTTTTGGAAACTGCTCTACCACATCCAATGTTGTGAACTCCTGAACATTTTCAGTTCCACATATGTAATCACAGGTTTTCGAACTCCTCTCCACTAATTGTGTCTTACTTGGAGTGAAGTTAATGTAAAGGAATTGTTCTGGATGAGAGTGGCAAGATTTTTGTGTAGCACATATTTGCATACACATTAGATTTATTTTCCTATTTTCATTTGGAATACTGATCCCCGACACTAACACATACCCTAATAGACTCTGACTACTAATGCTAATATGATGGATAAAAAGAAAACTAACAGAATAGAAATGCAGGCCTTTAATAGGAGGCATGGTATATACTTGGAATTTCCTTCTGCTTTATCAAGGGTATGTGTTATAAATCTTGTCAAATTTTCATTGTAATATTTCTCCATGAGTTTTATATGTGTATATATATATATATATATATATATATATATATATATATATATATATATATATACTCTCTAGATTTTTCAAAATATGAAAAACATGTGTCTTATTAAACACTATCTAAATTCATTCATATTCATGTATGTGGATATAAAATCAACTTTTCATAAGATTATTCTCAGAAACATTCAACCACCTGAAATACATATTTGTTTCCTCGTCCTGAGAACTAACTTCAGTGAATCGTGCTTACAAACCCTAATATTTTTACAGTAACTGACACAGTTTATCATCAAAGCAAGTAGATTCCTATTGGACATGATGTGTATATTGATGTTCATTTTTATTCAACACTGGGACATTAAAATTTCTTCATTTTATGCACATCGTAGGATATATATTTCCTCCACAGGTTAGCAAATATATAGGCATTTGTTTCACTTTCAATCACTTCCTGCTTCAGAACACATGTATTCCTCCATGTTTCTTGACTGGTCTGTTCATGAGACTTCTATCCAAACACATTATTTTCTATTTCCTTTATCACTTTAGAAGCAAAACGGACACACACTTCATGATAAACCATCACTGTAATATCACCATTAGATGTATTACTGGTTGGAATGAATGATTATATATCAATAAAAGATTTTTTATATATTTTCTGATATCAATTCAATACATTGTTTAAAGTGTAACAAGTTATATTATTTATTCACAGTATGGTCTATTCATGCATTATCTCTATATTCATAGACACAGGGTACACCTGGTTGTACCCCCAATACTAATCTATACATATTTGAAATATTGCTCCCAGAAATGGTGGAAGAAATACTCATGTCACCTGATCTACATATGCATGTTATCACTGTAATATTCTGGACACAAAATGCAAAAGCCACACGTATGATTGTACCAAAGCCTAAAGGTAAACTGAACATGGATTACTGAAAACATCCCTGACCAGGTTGCCTAATGCTCTCAAATGTCAATACTATTGCTGGCTACATATTTGTTTCTTCCTAAGATTATATATTCAACCTCAAAACTGTTGAAAATGTTTAATTTTTTCACTCACTTGATACTTTTGCCTGATTTCCTAATGTCTCTATTGATATCTACTTTCCTACATATTTTCCGCAGTTCAACATTGTGACTGACCCTTCACATGTGCTGACATTGTCATTCACTCTGTAACGGAAACACTATTGCTAAAGATCTTTGGTCCAAATCCTATACTCGCTCTTCTTCCGAAACATACTGACTATCTTCCTGATCCTATCGACTATCCCTTTTTGAGTAGATGTTCTCTACTACATTCAATCATCCAAGGTACAAGATCCTATGCCATTGTATATCGATTTTTCTGAAACATGTATCTAGAACGTAATTCAAAGCTACGTATCGCAATCAGTTGCCCAATGCATTTCTGAGCTTCAAATCTTACCTAGATTTCTGTTTTCATACTTATATTTTATCTCTATATTCCTATAAATATTGCAGGTTCCCAATACCATTATTCATCCCGCATAATGATTCCTTACCCAAATCGAACCTGTTATTAACCCTAAGCATACACTGTTGCTTCAATCTAAAATTACAAAAGAGCAGGGACAGAGTTCGCCTTACAATACAGGAATGTAGGGTATCTTCCAACTGCTGAGAACCTCAAAGTTCGATGCAGAAATAATCCCTGGAGAAGATGTCAGCAGCTATGAAGGACCTGTGAGAGCAAAAGGCATCTTCAATGGCAAACAATCTAGACAGGAAAAAGGGATGTGTATGCATCAGCCTCTCTCTTTTTAATGTAGAGAAGATTGACCTAACCAGACCTGCATGGAGAGCTGTTCCCAGGTGCCTATTTTGATATACAATTGTAACAAGTCAAATTTTCAAAGGAAGTAGCGGCAGCCTCTATCTAATGGAACCCTTGGAAGCAACGGTTAGGGCAAAGTTGTTGCCAAGGCAGTGACCTCTTTCAGTTCCTGAAGGAAGTGACCTACCTAACTTCCTTGGTGATGGAACATTCGGAAATTTTGATGCAAGACTCCAGGCACCGAGAGCCAATCCCAGTCCCTGTCCCAGTGGGCTCACTTGTTTGGATTTACCAAGTACAGATCAGACCTTCTTGGTACCTACTGATGTGAGGATGGCCAAATGTCAGTAGAGCTCTGAAGAGAAGCTTTTCCTGAGATAGCAGGTAGTGGCTAACGGTTGGCTCCTCAAAACATCACAGAGTTGGCCAAGGAGACAAGATCTGAGACAGGAGAGGCCATTTTGTGGGGAACATAGTATGGCCCACCAGTCAGAAGACATTCCGGATAGTTACAGACCTACTTTTGGGAAGGAGGTGCCTTTGTGTGTGGGTGTGAGTTTGCGGTTTTGTCTCATGTTCTGAGAATAGGTAGGAAAGGTGGTTGGTTTGGTTTGGAGTCGACTGTTTCTAGTAAGTCTTTTGACAAGGCGACTTTCTATGTCTGTGTATCCACTGTGTCCGTGGTTTTAGACATTAGAAAAGAGAATGCATCAATGGAGGTGTCCTGTCTAGTAGAAAGCTTCCCAGCATTCATCCTGCTCAATTGATGAATGGACTGTGGTTTGCCTTATGGATCTTAAACACCTACTAACATCCTAAGTTCCTGTTTTCTTCCTGAATTCTGGCCACTCTCCAGAATAGGCTCATGATTTATTGTGCAAGATATATACCACCTCCAAGCTCTGTGACATGTCCATGTTCTTGATAGCTGAAGGGAATGGGAACATCTCGGAAAACTCAGACATCAGTGTGAGCAGTAAAGTCTCAGTGGAGAAACCCTGCTTTGGTCCATTTGCTTAACTATGGTTCTATTGCCTTGAATGTCAGGAAGGTCTTTGCCTCAGGCCACCCTTTTGTGAAGCCTGAAGAAACAGTTTTCAAATGAAAATGAATGGGCATCTCCTGTGGCTCTTTGCTTAATTGCTTTGAAAAGGATGGTGTCTTAATCAGACACTAGGCCCTGTTTGAGGCTGTGGCTAAGATTCTCAGCTCCTGATAGATGTAAAGAAGATCCCATGTGTGCATCCAAAACCAAAATGGCAAAAAGATCAGTCATTGTAGATGAAGTCTCTTGCCTTCCTCTGATAGGTTCCGGAACTCCATCAAGTGAGAATAGGATTCCTATGGGTCAAATGAGTTATTCAAATCCTGCAGAAGTACTTGGGTTCTCTCATGATGCCAAATCACATAATGAATCTATACCTGACTGTCAGTAGGCCTCAAATTGGAGAAGCAGAGCAGCATTAACAGCAGGCCTATTTGATCACTCCTGGTTCAAAGGAAGGGTGTCCAGGCCACAGTGAATTTAGACAAATGAGGGGCAAGGGTGCATATTTTGGACATTGTCTTTGGCTGCGCCCCTCATGGAAACCTCCAGCTAGAGTTTATGATGAGTGTCTATACGGCTGAAGATGAGGGCCATTTGGGAATGTTTTGGTTTTAATTGTGGTCATTTGTGTGGCGGTTGGAAGAGATGACAGGTTCCACATGGTCTTGAACTCAGGTGTGATTCCTCTTAGAGACTGAGTTCTGGAACTGACCTCAGAGAAGTATTGCCATTAATTGTGTTGGCATTGTAGGAGGCCACACATGAGAGTTGCCTTTGAAACCTGAGATCTAGGCCCAGGATGGCTTTCCTCAGAGAACTGAAAATCTCAGCAAGGATATCGCATAATTTTATTCTGAAAAACTTGGCAGCCATAGTTAAGAGTCAAAAGACACATGGACCTCCCCTTGTAGACCTCCATAGGCCTTGCTTCATGTGACCTTTTGGCCAGTGTTTGGGAAGCCTTGCCTGTTAGAGTTCCTCAGAGCTTTCATTGAAATGAGCTTCCTCCCCATGTAATGGTTCCTTGAAAAATGGAAACCCCAAAGTGCCTCCAACTTCATTCTTGAAAAATGGATAGATAAATACCATGATATTTTTGAAATTCCCAATGACCAAGTGGCACTGGAGAACCATTGGATGTTCTGTTGCAGACAGTGGCTTGATTGTTGTGTTACAGACAGTGCCTTGATTGACTGGGTTTCATGAAAATGGTGCAGAACAGAGATGCCAGTAAGTTGGAGCCTGCTGAGTAGTGGGCCTAGAGCAGTGGTGGGCAGGTGTGTGATAATACAACTGTGGTGTCGCCATGTGGATCTGCCATTGGCTTCCAAATAGCTTGTGACTGACTTGGTACAGCCAGCAGACCATTATATGAAAAGGCATCTTGTTATATGGAGAGGTTTCAGGGCAATGTTCACAATCAAGTTGCTATGGTCAAGGGGGCAAGTTATGTGGGATAGAACCCTGGTTGATGAATTCTCCTGCACACCCTGACCCAACACACGTGACAGAACTCCCTCCAGCCCTATATCCTAGTTGAACTCCTTGTATTTCATGAAGCAAATACCAACCTCCCATTGCAGCATCAAGAAACACCACAACCTCGCCAGCACTTGTTGTTTGATTTCATAATGGCTGCCAATCTTACTGGAGTGAGAAAAGGGTTCTCTTGTACATTGCTGGTGGGGCTGCAAATTGGTGCGGCCAATTTGGAAAGCAGTATGGAGATTCCTGGGAAATCTGGGAATGGAACCACCATTTGACCCAGCTATTGCCCTTCTCGGACTATTCCCTGAAGACCTTAAAAGAGCGTATTACAGGGATACTGCCACATCGATGTTCATAGCAGCACAATTTACAATAGCTAGATTGTGGAACCAACCCAGATGCCCTTCAATGCATGAATGGATTAAAAAAATGTGGCATCTATACACCATGGAGTATTACGCAGCACTAAAAAATGACAAAATCTTGGAATTTGCAGGGAAATGGATGGCACTAGAGCAGATTATGCTTAGTGAAGCTAGCCAATCCCTAAAAAACAAATACCAAATGTCATCTTTGATATAATGAGAGCAACTAAGAATAAAGCAGGGAGGAAGAGCAGGAAGAAAAGATTAACATTAAACAGATACATGAGGTGGGAGGGAAAGGGAGAGAAAAGGGGAATTGCATGGAAACGGAGGGAGACCCTCATTGTTATACTAAATTACATATAAGAGGTTGTAAATGGAATGGGAAAATAAACAAGGTGAGAAATGAATTACAGTAGAAGGGGTAGAGAGAGAACATGGGAGGGGAGGGGAGGGGGGATAGTAGAGGATAGGAAAGGTAGCAGAATACAACAGTTACTATTATGGTATTATGTAAAAATGTGGATGTGTAACCCATGTGATTCTGCAATCTGTACTTGGGGCAAAAAAGGGAGTACATAACTCACTTGAAGCTAATGTATGCTAATGTATGAAATTTGATATGTCAAGAGCTTTGTAGGGTTTTGAACAACCAATAAAAAAATAAAATTAAAAAAAAAAGAAAGAAACACCACAAAAAGGGCAGGATGACCAAATGGCTTCACAGTCCACTCAGGGAGACAATAAGATTGCAGTGGCCACAGTTTACCAACAAAGAGAGAAATCAACACTGGTACCACATGTTCAATGGAAAATAAGAAACGATGTCCTCCAGGTCACATAGATGCAGATCCAGGTTTGATGGTCTCACCAGAAATGAAGCTAAAGCTCCAGACAACAAGATATATTTCAAGTGTCCAAACTCAGAGGCAGTTTTACAAGAAGGGTATTGGCCAGCAGAGTTCCATGTTTGTGGAGTGTTTACACAGTCACTTACTTTTGGAAACTCCTCTACCACCTCCAAGTTGTGAACTCCTGTGCATTTTCCATTCCAGATATGTATTCACAGATTTTCTAACTCTTCTCTTCGAATTGCATCTTACATGGGGTGAAGGTAATGTCAAAGGATTTATCTGGATGAGAGTGGGAAGACTTTTGTGTAGGACATATTTTCATACATATTGGATTCATTTTCCAATTTTCCATTTCAAATACTTTATCTCTGACACTAAACCACACCCTACTAGTCTCTGACTACTAATCCTAATATGAGGCAGAAAAATAACCCAAACATAATAGAAATACAAGCAGTTCAGAGGAGGCATGGTGTATAGTTGGACTTGCCTTTTGCATTTTAAAGGTTAGGGGTTATAAATCTAGACAATTTTTTTGTTGCAATAGTTGTCCATGTGGTTTTAAAGATAACAAATATGTGAATTCTTGTCTCTCTTTCTCTGTAGCCTACTCAGCAAATATATTTTTATATACACATAGAGAATCCTACCTGGTACTACACGTACATTCTTGTGAGGTGGCTAACTTGGCAGATACAAATTGAGAGAAAAGATCACTCCTTCTAAATATCGTTGGAACTGAAAATTCAACCTATGGGTGAGCTTCCTAGTTGAACAAAATTATACACAAATCCATGTTCAGTACAATGAATATTTTTGGATCTGTGGATGATATATATTTCATGGTGAATTTTGATTGGCATATATTGCTATTTTTAATGTTTCTGGGTGTGTATGTGTGTGTGTCTGTGTGTGTATTATATATATATATATATATATATATATATATATATATATATATATACACTCTCTCCTTCTATTTTTCAAAATATGAAATATATGTGTCTTATATACACTCCCTAATTTTATTCATGTTCATGAATGTGGATTTATACTCAACTTTTCACAAGATTATTCTCAAAAAATTTCATCCACCTGAAATACATATTTGTTTCCTAGTACTGAACACTAACTTCAGTGAATGGTGCATACAAATCCTAATATTTCTATAGTAACTGACACAGTTTATCATCAATGCAAATAGATGCCTATGGGACATGATGTGTTTATCGATGTTCATTTTTATTCAACACTGGGACATTACAATTTCTTCAGTTTATGCACATCATAGGATATATATTTCCTCCACAGGTTAGCAAATTTATAGGCATTTGTTTCACTTTCAATCACTTCCTGCTTTAGAACACATGGATTCCTCCATGTTTCTTGACTGATCTTTTCATGAGATTTCTTTCCAAACACATTATTTTCGAATTCCTTTATCACTTTTGAAGCAAAACGGACATACACTGCATGATAAATCATAACTATAATATCACTATTAGATGTATAACTGGTTGGAATGAATGATTTTATATTAATATAAGATTTCTTATATATTTTCAGATATCAATTCAATACATTTTGTAAAGTGGAACCAGTTATATTATCTATTCACAGTATGGTCTATTCATGCATTATCTCTATATTCATAGACACAGGTTACACCTCTTTGTACCCCCAATACTAATTTATACATCTTCAAAATATTGCTCCCAGAAATGGTGGAAGAAATACTCATGTCACCTGATCTACATATGCATGTTATCACAGTAGTATTCTGGACACAAAATGCAAAAGTCACACGTATGACTGTAACAAAGCCTAAACGGAAACTGAACATGGATTACTAAAAACATCCATGTCCAGGTTGCCTAATGCTCTCAAATGATCATCCTGTTGGTGACTACATATTTGTTTTTTCCTAAGATTATATATTCAACCTCAATACCATTGAAAATGTCTAATTTTTTCACTCACTTTGTACTTTGCCTGATTTCCTAATGTCTCTATTGATATCTACTTTCCTACATATTTTCCGCAATTCAACATTGTGACTGACCCTTCACATGTGCTGACATTGACATTCACTCTCTACCCGAAACCCTATTGCTTATGAACATTGGTCCAAATCCTATACTCGCTCTTCTTCCGAAACATACTGACTATGTTCCTGATCCTATCGACTATCCCTTTTTGAGTAGATGTTCTCTACTACATTCAATCATCCAAGGTACAAGATCCTATGCCATTGTATATCGATTTTTCTGAAACATGTATCTAGAACGTAATTCAAAGCTACGTATCACAATCAGTTGCCCAATGCATTTCTGAGCTTCAAATCTTACCTAGATTTCTGTTTTCATACTTATATTTCATCTCTATATTCCTATAAATATTGCAGGTTCCCAATACCATTATTCATCCCGCATAATGATTCCTTGCCCAAATGGAACCTGTTATTAACCCTAAGCATACACTGTTGCTTCAATCTAAAATTACAAAAGAGCAGGGACAGAGTTCGCCTTACAATACAGGAATGTAGGGTATCTTCCAACTGCTGAGAACCTCAAAGTTCGATGCAGAAATGATCCCTGGAGAAGATGTAGGCAGCTATGAAGAATCTGAGAGAGCAAAATCCATCTTCATGGCAAACAACCTGAACAGGACGAAGGGATGTGTATGCATCAGCCTTTCTCTTCTTAATGTAGAGAAGATGGACCTAAGCAGGCCTGCGTGGAGAGCTGTTCCCAGGTGCCTATTTTGATATACCATTGTAACAAGTCAAATTGTCACACAAAGTAGGAGCAGCCTCCATCTCATGGAACCCTTGGAAGCAACGGTTAGGACAAAGTTGTTGCCAAGGCAGTTACCTCATTCAGTTCCTGAAGGAAGTGTCCTAGCTAACTTCCTTGGTGATGGAACTCTCTGAAATTGTGATGCAAGAAGCCAGGCACCGAGAGCCAGTCCCAGTCCCAGTCCCAGTGGGCTCACTTGTTTGTATTTACCAAGTACAGATTCAGACCTTCTTGGTACCTACTGATTTGAGGATGGCCAAATGCCAATTGAGCTCTGAAGAGAGGCCTTTCCTGAGATAGCAGGTAGTGGCTAACTGCAGGCTCCTCAAAGCATCACAGAGTTGGCCAAGGAGACAAAATCTGAGAGAGGAAAGGCCATTTCGAGAGGAATATAATATGGCCCAGCAGTCAGAGGACACTCCAGATAGTCACAGATCCACTTTTGGGAATGAGGTGACTTTATGTGTGTGGGTGTGACTTTGTGGTTTTGTCTCATATTCTGCGAATAGGTAAAAAAGGTGGTTCGTTTGCTTTGGAGTCTACTGTTGATAGTAACTCTTTTGACAAGGCGAGTGTTTCTATGTCTGTGTATCCACTGTGTCCGTGGTTTTAGACATTAGAAAAGAGAATGCATCAATGGAGGTGTCCTGTCTAGTAGAAAACTTCCCAGCATTCATCGTTCATAAGTGATGAATAGACTGTGGCTTGTCTTATGGATAGGAAACAACTACTAACTTCCTAAGTTCCGGTTTTCTTCCTGAATTCTGGCCACTCTCCAGAATGAGCTCATGATTTATTGTCCAAGATATGTACAACCTCCATGCTCTGTGACATGGCCATGTTCTTGATAGCTGAAGGGAATGGGAACATCTCAGATATTAGTGTGACCAGTAAAGTCTCATTGGAGAAACCCTGCTTTGGGCCATTTGCTTACCTATGGTTCTGTTGCCTTGAATATCAGGAAGGTCTTTGTTTCAGGCCACCCCTTTTTGAAGCCTGAAGAAACAGTTTTCAAATGGAAATGAATGGGCATCACCTGTGGCTCTTTGCTTAATTTCTTTGGAAAGGGATGTGTCTTAATCAGACACTAGGCCCTGGTTGAGGCTGTGGCTAAGATTCTCAGCTCCTGATAAATCTAAAGAAGATCCCATGTGTGAATCCAAAACCAAAATGGCAAAAGGATCAGTCATTGTGGATGAAGTCTCTTGCCTTCCTCTGTTAGGTTCCTGACGTCCATCAAGTGAGAATAGGATTCCTATAGGTCAAATGAGTTATTCAAAGTCCTGCATAAGTGCTTGGTTTCTCTCATGATGCCAAATCACATAAGCAATCTATACCTGACAGTCAGTGGCCTCAAATTGGAGAAGCAGAGCAGTATTAACGGCGCCTATTTGATCACTCTTGGTTCACAGAAAGGGTTTCCAGACCACCCTAAATTTAGACAAATGAGGGGCAATGGTGGATATTTTGGACACTGTCTTGGGCTGCATCCCTCATGGAAACCTCCAGCCAGAGTTTATGATGAGTGCCTATATGGATGAAGATGAGGGCCATGTGGGAATGTTTTGGTTTTAATTGTGGTCATTTATGTGGCGGTTGGAAGAGATGACAGGGTCCACATGGGCTTGAACTCTGGTGTGATTCTCCTTGGAGACTGAGTTCTGGACCTGACCTCAGAGAAGTATTGCCATTAATTGTGTTGGCATTGTAGGAGGCCACACATGAGAGTTGCCCTTGAAACCTGAGATCTAGGCCCAGGATGGCTTTCCACAGAGAGCTGAAAATCTCAGCAAGGATATCACATGATTTTATTCTGAAAAACTTGGCAGCCATAGTTAGAGTCAAAAGACACATGGACCTCACGTTGTAGACCTCAATGGGCCTGGCTTCATGTGACCTTTTGGCCACTGTTTGGGAAGCCTTGCCTGTTAGAGTTCCTCAGAGCTTTCATTGAAATGAGCTTCCTCCCCATGTAATGGTTCCTGGATGAATGGAAACCCCAAAGTGCCTCCAACTTCATTCTTGAAAAATGGAAATATAAACACCATGAAATTTTTGAAATTCCCAATGACCAGATGGCACTGGAGAACCATTGGATGTCCTGTTGCTGATCATGAGTGTAACAGACAGTGCCTTGATTGACTGGGTTTCATGAAAATGGTGTAGACCAGAGATGCCAGTAAGTTGGAGCCTGCTGAGTAGTGGGCCTAGAGCAGTGGTAGGCAGGTGTGTGATAATACATCTGTGATGTGGCCATGTGGACCTGCCATTGGCGTCCAAATGGCTTGTGACTGACTTGATGCAGCCAGGAGACCATTATATGAAAAGGCATCTTGTTATATGCAGAGTTTTCAGGGCAATGTTCAGAATTAGGTTGCTATGGTCAAGGCGGCAAGCAATGTGGGATAGAAGCCCAGTTGGTGCATTCTCCTGCAGAGCCTGACCCACCACACGTTACAAGACTCCCTCATGCACTGTGTCCCAGTTGAACTCCTTGTATGTCATGAATCAAATACCAAACTCCCAGTGCAGCAGCAAAAAACACCACGAAAAGTGGAGGATGACCAAATGGCTTCAAAGTCCACACGGGGAGTCACTTTGCCCGAAGAGGCCACAGTTTACCTACAAAGAGACTTCAGCACTGCTGCCTCATGTTCATCGGAAAATAAGAAACCATGTCCTCCAGGTCACATAGATACTGACCCAGGTTTGATGGTCTCACTTCAAAGGAAGCTAAAGCTCCTGACAACAACATATATTTCAAATGCCCAAACTCAGAGGCAGTTTCTCAAGAAGTCTTTAGGCCAGCATAGCTCCATGATTGTGGAGTGTTTACACTGTCCCTTACTTTTGGAAACTCCTCTACCACCTCCAAGGTTGTGAACTCCTGAGCATTTTCCATTCCACATATGTATTCACAGATTTTCTAACTCTTCTTTTCTAATTGTGTTTTACCTGGGGCGAAGATAATTTCAAGGCATTTTTCTGGATGAGAGTGGGAATATTTTTTGTGGCACATATTTGCATACACATTGGATTTATTTTCCTATTTTCCATTTGAAATACTGAATCCGTGACACTAACCCATACCCTACTTGTCTCTGACTACTAATCCTAATAAGATGGAGAAAAATAACCCAAACAGAATATAAATACAAGCAGTTCAGAGGAGGCATGGTGTATAGTTGGACATGGCTTTTGCATGACAAAATGTAGGTGCTATAAATCTAGTCGATTTAAATTGAAATAGTTCTCCATGTATTTTTAAATTTAACAAATATGTGAATTCCTCTCTCCCATTTTATGTAACCTATTGAGCACATCTATTTTTATATGCACATATAGAATACTACCTGGTATCACACATACGTTCTTGTGAGGTGTCTGACTTGACAGATACAAATGATGAGAAGTGATCACTCCACCTAAACGCTATGGGATTTGAAAATTCATCCTATGTGTGAGCCTCCTAGTTGAACAATATTATACATAAATCCATGTTCAGTAAATTGAATATTTTTCTATCTGTGTAAGATATATATATCACGGTGAATTTCGATTGGCATATATATTGCTACTTTTTAATCTCTCTCTCTCTCTCTGTGTGTATATATACACACTCCAGATTTTTTTAAAATATAAAATATATATGCCTTATTATACACTCCCTAATTTTTTTCATATTCATGCATGTGGATTTATAGTCAATATTTCAAAAGGTTATTCTCTGAAATATTCATCCACCTGAAATACATATTTGCTTCCTAGTAATGAAAACTAACTTCAGTGAATGGTGCATACATATCCTAATATTTCTACAATAATTGACCCAGTTTCTCATTAATGCAAGTAGATTCATATGGGACATGATGTGTATTTTCATGTTCATTCTTATTCGCCACTGGTACATTACTATTTCTTCAGGTAATGCACATAATAGAGTATATATTTCATCCACAAGTTAGCAAAATTATGGGTATGTGTTTCACTTTCAATAATTTTCTGTTTCAGAACACATGTATTCCTCCATGTTTCTTGACTGGTCTTTTCATGAGACTTCTTACCAAACCCATTATTTTCGATTTCCATAATCCCTTTTGAAGCAAAACTCACACACCGTTCATGATAAACCATAACCCTAATATTACCATTAGATGTATAACTGGATGGGATGAATGATTGTATATCAATATAAGATTTCTTATATATTTTCAGATATCAAATCAATCCATTATTTAAAGTGGAACCAGTTATATTATTTATTCACAGTATAGTCTATTCATGCATTGTCTCTATATTCATTGACACAGGGTACACCTCATTGTAAACTCAATACTAATTTATACGTATTCAAATTATGGCTCCCAGAAATGGTGTAAGAAATATTCAGGTCACCTGATCTACATATACAATTTAACCCAGTAATATTCTGGACACAAAAAGAAAAGGTCACACTTATGTTTCTACCAAAGCCTAAATGTAAAGTGAACATGGATTACTAAAAACATCCATGTCCAGGTTGCCTAATGCTCTCAAAAGTCAATCCTATTTGTGACAATATATTCGTTTCTTCCTAAGATAATATATCCAAAATCAACCCTGTTGAAAATGCCTAATTCTATCACACACTTTATACTTTGCCTGATTTCGTAATGTCTCTATTGATATCTGCTTTCCTACATATTTTCCCCAGTTCATCATTGTGATGGTTCATATGTGCTCACATTTACATTCACTCTCTAACCAAAACCCTATTGCTAAAAAACTTTTGTTCCAAATCCTATACTCACTCTCCTTCCTAAACATACCGACTATCTTCCTAATCCTACCGACTATCCCTTTTTGACTGGATGTTCTCTTCTACATTCAATCATCCAAGTAATGTTCAGGTGAGCGTTGGAGGAAGAGACCACCAAGAGACTGTCTCATGGAACAGCAAAGGGTTTATTGGGGGTCCAGCATGCTGGGGCTCAGGGCTCCCTTGAATCGAGCAGAGAGCCCTGAGGACATCTTAACCAGAGCTTATGTGTTTTCCTTGTAGAGGGCAGGGAGGGAAGTTTATTGATGGGTCAGGGCGAGTGGGCAGTTTGCATGCAACCGGGAGAGGGAGTACATTATATATTTTGTAAGTTGGAGACAGCACATTCTGGGAACAAGATTAGCAAACAGTTCTCAAGATTTCAACAGTGTTTTGTTAAGCATACAGAAAAAGAGGAAGTGACAAGTACCATTTTATTAACCTTTCATTCCCCACGTCTTCTTCTGGCTACTTTTAATCATAAAAGTGATCATTGGAGTGGTGTCACATTCTATGTCTGCTAGTGGGGTATTACCATAAGTTTAACTTGTCTAATTTGAGCTTGGAGAAATGAAAATACATGGTTGAGCAAACAGGGTTTTATAGTTAGCAAGAATGTGAGTATTATTATTGAACTGGCCAAGGTTGATAAACGTATAGTTAACCAAGGGGACTGTGTGAACCAAGACTCAAACCACCCTTTTTGGGCCTCTCTCTTTTGTTGACACTCTTCAAGGCATCCTTTTATTTTACTCATAAATTTTTTACAACTCCAGTATTGTTGCCATAAAAATAACATTCTTCCCTCAATGCAGCACAAAGGCACCATTCTCTCATGAAGAGGAGGTCCAACCCTCGATTGTTGTATGAAACAACATCAGAGAGAGAGGTTAAAGATTCCCACAAAGCTGTGATGGAGGTTTCTAATATCTTTAAGTTTTGGTCTATTGCTGCTTCTAATTGGGTATTTTGCTGTGTACCATGGACCAAGGCAGTGGTTCCTGTGACCTCCCCTGCAGCAACTCGTATTCCTAATAGGATGGCTGAAGTGAGGGATATATGTTCCCTGTGGAACCGGCTCGTATGCCCCCCTGTTTGATCTTCAAATGAACCTGCATCATGATAGAGCACTCTGGGTAACCTCTGCACCATTACACATTTAATCACCACTGTTGACCATTTAATGAAAACATAAAAATGTTTAAGTATATAGAATTATACTGTTGTAGGAACAGTCAAGACAAGGCACCTAAGATAGCACCAAAGCTAGGAAAACAGTCCTATTTGGTTGCAAACGGATTCAGAGGGCATTGCTTATGTTGTAATCAATTAATCCCATGAACCCCAAGTTTAGGAAGTTTCAGAATTTTGTACCCAACATGTAAGGGAATGTGCTCAGAAGTTCACAGTCAGCAGAAATTCACAAAAAGCAGATTTTTTATGTTTTTTTCCTCTGTTCTGAGCAAATTAACTTTTCAAGGACACCTGGGAGGGGGAGAGATATTTCATCCCTTTCTTTTTTCCACTTGCCAGCTATTACCATGGAGCCAGTTGGTAACTTCTTTATCATAGAAATGTAGCCATCTCTTTGAAGCCCCAGCTCAAAGTCAGAGGCCTTGTTCACATATTTTGTGAAAAACTAGTAAGGGGGTGTCTAGCTTACAAGTACTGATTGTTTTAGCCAGTGGCCAAGTAGAACAGGGCCACATGAAAACAGGAAGTTTGTCTACACTGAACTCTTTTATAGGGACTCTTTTGCTGAACGTCCTAAAGTCAGCCATGGTGAAGACATCTGGAGAAGATCAGTTAAGACTTTTCTGTGGGTGTGGAACAGAGGGGAAAGAGAGGGAAGGCGGGACTTAGAGCAGTTCCGAGGATCTGAGAATGAGTACGGAGAGATGTAAAAGAATAATGGGAAAGGGGTTTGGGATTTTCTAGCAACAAACCTTGAGCAGTAGAACAGGTAGAAAAGAGGGGAAGATGGGAGTGTGTATCCAAAAAGCCTGTGAGGGACTTTAAATTCTTAGTAACCTGTTTTCAGTGATGACAAAGCAACTTTAAAGACCATTTTTATTACATCTTTGATAGGGGTCTTCTCAGCTGTTTTGAGCTTTAGGTTAGCTGGTAAAAGGACCTGGTGAAACCCCTTATGGGTGCTGACAGGAGAAGAGAGGAGTGAGTGGGTAGAGTGGTAACTAAGTACCTGCTACCTCAGCAAGGGGGCAATGGTCTGAGAACCGGCGGATGTTTGGGTTGTTGATCTAGTAACGGGATGGGAGAAATCAGGTTGTTGAGGTGGGAGTGACAGCAGAGAGACTAGAGCAGAAGGCTGAGGGTGAGGATCTATTGGAGAAGCATAGTTCAGGATGTGAGCGAAGGACGGAAAAGGCCTCCACATAGGGGAATCTCTTTTCATGCCTTTGAGCCCTTCCCAAAGTTAAAAAGGTTCCACAGAATTTGAGGATCTAGAGACCCCTCTGGGGGCCATCGATTTAGGTTATCTTATTGGTAATATGGCCAATGCTGTGTACTGAATTTGATTAGGAGTTTGGGTTCCATCGTGCAGCCCCTGTATGCTCACATCCCCTTGATTACAGAAGAAGTCGGCTTTTCCCACACACAGCCATGGCTGTTTATGGCTTTGATAGTTCACTGGGCAAACATAGTAATCTAGGCTAGGCGACCTGCATCTGGCTCACGTGTCCCTACATCCATAATGTTTGTTTCCATTACATATGATACGGAAGGGATTTAATGGAATTTTAGTGGGATCCTCTTCTTCAGGGATATCTGAATAGGAAAGACATATAGCCAGCTGACAAATGTCTGGGTGGAGAGATGGCCACCAGGTCCCTAAGGGGGCTGTATGCAAGATTGATTAAACTTCTTGTCCAGTAGGATTTGTGATCAGCCATCGCTGCTGAAAGGGGTGATGAGGGTTAGAAATACTGGTGGTCAAGGGGAGAGTCTATAGCCTTATCCACACGGCGAATGTGCAATTTGAAAGGGTTACCAGTCTTTTCCAGTTTCCAGCCAATTCCAGTTTCCAGTCAATGTCTGGACAGGGCGCAGGCTTGAGATGAGAGGCATGGATCCAGGAAGTGATTCCATCTACCTTTACCACTGTAGGTGTTATAAGTAGCACCTGGAATGGTCCTTTCCAGCGGGGTTCCAGCGATGTCACCTGATGTCGTCTTACGAAGACAAAGTCTCTTACTTGATATCGATGTGGAGTCCCCTCGTCCCCAGTTTGGTAGGCAGTGGCCAGCTGTTTTCACAGGTGTCACTGAATTCTTTCAAGAGCTTTAAGTCTGTCAAGCAAGCTGGTGTGGAAGGGATTGTAAGGTCTTAGAGTTGGTGTTAGGTCCCTTACTGGAGGAGGGGCACCATAGAGAATTTCATAGGGGGTGAGGTTACACTAAAATCAGAGTGAGTATTTTCTTCATTTAACAGTGCATAAGGCAGGAGCATAGTACAATCTTTTATTCCGGTCTCTAAGCTTAATTTTGTTAAGGTCTGTTTAATGGTTTGGTTCATTCTTTCTACCTGTCCTAAACTCTGGGGTCTATAAGCACAGTGTAACTTCCAATTAATCCCCAGGGTCCTGGCTAACCCCTGACTTACCTGGGCCATGAACGCCGGTCCATTATCAGACCCTATTAACTTAGGCAGGCTGTATCTTGGAAAAATATCTTCTAGGATATTCTTGACCAAAATTTGCGCTATTTCTTTTCTTTTTTTTTTCTTTTTTTTTTTTGTGGGGAAGGCTTCAATGCATCCTGAAAATGTATCTACAAAGACTAGGAGATATTTAAGTCCATACCTTGCTGGCTTTATTTCAGTAATGTCCACTTCCCAGTATTGTCCTGGTTTGGTTCCTCGTATGTGCTTTCATACAGGAAGCTTGGAAGGGTAAGCATTTACCAATTGATGAACCCGACAGGCTTTTGTTACCCATTTAGTTATTTTCTTCACTGTGAGTCTGTTAGTGGAAAACTCTGTTCTTGATCCTTCAGGAATGCCTGCAGTTTCTTTGAACCAAGGTGAGTGAGTTGATGTACATTTTCTACTGACATAGTTAGAGCCGTGGCTCTTGGAGTTTTTACTGAAAGATTTAGAAATTCCACGTAAGGGCCTTCAGGGTTAAAATTTATTTTGGCCCAGAGCTTGGTGAGCAGATCTCCGCCGATCAATGGGGCCAGGCATTCTGGGACTACTAGGAAGGAGTGATGGATTTTTCCTTTTCCCAGGTCCATGGTCCTCTTAGTTGTCCAAGCCCGATATTTACTGCCATTAGCCCCTTGAAATAGAGATTTTTTATTTGATAGAGGGCCCAATGTGGCCTTATGGGCTCAGTATATTGCCCCTGTATCCACTTCAAAGTTTACTGGGGTCCGCTCCACTTCAAAAGTTACTCTGAGCTCGGGGAGGGGATCTGAGCCCCGACTTTCTTAGTCATCCTCCAGAGTCAGAATGGCTGGCTGGCGTGGCTGTCGCTTTCTATGTCAATTTTGGCCCAGTGTCCTTTTTGTTTGAGTAGGCACATTGATCTGAGGCCAAGGGTGGCCTCTGTCGTGGGCCAACGTATACCTTCTTGTCTCCCTGTTTCTTAATTTTTGGCCTATTTGTTGTTGTGACCTGGACCTTAGTCAACGCCTTACTCTGCCTTTTGTTTCTTTTATCCTCCATTTGCTCCCTTCTCTTCCTCAGTTTCTCTCTTATAGTATACCTTCTCAGCTTCTCTGACTAAATATCTCAAAGTCATATCTTGTAATCAATCTAAGCTTTGTAACTTTGTTTTAATATCCAGGGCAGTTTGCCCAATAAAGGCCATCGTGACAGATGCCTTTTGATTCTCTGCCTGACGATAAAAAGGATTATAGCTCCTATATGCCTCCATAATTCTCTCTAGAAACATAGAGGGAGATTCATCAGGCCCCTGATAATCTCTCTTACCTTGGCCTAATTAGTTGGTCACTAGCGGCTGCTCGGAGACCCACTATTAGAGCCCGGCGATAAGTGGACAGATGCTCCCTACCTTCAAAGGTGTTGGGGTCCCAGTTGGGTCGGTTCAAGGGAAAGCCGGCTTTGATTATGTTGGTAAGTTGTGTCGGATGCACACCTGGTCCAAGGATTTTTTTTAGCTTCCTGGAGAATTCCCTTTTTTCCTCTGTCATGAAGAAAGTCCCTAGCAGTTGTTGGCTGTCATCCGAAGTAGGCTGGTGTGAAAACATCAATGACTCAACCACACCTGAGAGCCGGGTGGGGTACTCGGAAAAAGGGGGATTGTAATTTTTTAAGTTACATAGGTCTGAAGAGAAGAACGGCCAATACTGGTAGGCTTGAATTTTCCCCCAATGGCCATTGTCAATCATTGGTCCATAGGGTCGAAGGGGAGGCATCCCAAGAGTTCCAGGGTTTTCAATCATTCACCGCCAGCGAGTTCCTTTAGCAGGGCCAGCTTCCTCCATGGGAGGAGGTGCTGTGTGTGCTGCAGGGGAATTACCTGGAGGGCGCTGGGCCGGCTTAGCTTCCTTCAATGGAGGAGAGGCTGAGTCAGCAGCAGGGGTATCACTTAGAGGGTGTTGGGGGTTAGAGGATGAGGGCAGGGGATAAGGAGGGGGAGGAGAGTCCAGTAGACTCAAATCTGGTGACACAGGGAAAACAGAGTGTGGAGGAGGAGGAGGAGCAGAGTGTTTGTGAGTTCCTGGGGGAAGGAGTCATTGCGGGGGCAGGGGCAAGGAAAGGCTTGACCCATTGAGGAGGAAATTTGCAGAGGTCCTGCTGAATTAAAATATATGGCTGTTGATCCAGATGACTATCTGGCCACGGCTGAAAGACAATATCTCTGAATTATAAATTAGTGGGAAGTAGAAAGATCCTTCTAGGGGCCATCCGACTCCAAAGGTGGGCCATTCTGAGGTACAGAGAGTCTGCCACATCCGGGGCTTTACTGAAATAAAGAGATTCTGAGCCCTTAAACGGACTTTGGTATAGTGATCAAGGGTCAGGGACAGAGGCATTGAAGTGCTCTGTTCCATAATGAGAGATACACAAACAGTGAAAGCAAGACACATGACACAGGCAAGACAAGACAATAAAGACAGGCAATGGACGTTCAACACTGAGACCATGACTGAGTAGCCGGCAAAATCCGATGGACTGGCAATACTGAATCCGAAACAAAATATCACTGAGTCAAGGAGACTATTGTTCCTCAATTTCCCGAGTCCTCTCAGGCGTCCTCCAGGGACGTGGCCTGTGGTTCTGTAACACGACTGTCAGCCACCATCAGAGAGAGCTCACACTCTTCATTGACAGCCATTTTGCCAAACCCTAACCTGAAACCTGAAACCAGAAAGAGGCGCCTTACTTATCTGAGGGGGGTCCATTGGGGTCTCTCGTCCACCGCTGCTAGATCTCTGTGGAACCTCCATATGTAAAGGTCGGGCTAGTGTCAGAGGAAGGGACAACCAAGAGACTTTAACATGCAACAGCAAAGGATTTACTGGGGGTCCAGCATGCTGGGGCTCAGAGTTCACTTGAATAGAGCAGAGAGCCCTGAGAACAGCTTCAGCAGAGCTTATATACTTTTCTTGGAGAGGGCAGGGAGGGAAGTTTATTGATGGGTAAGGGTCAGTGGGCGGTTAGCGCTTAACCGGGTGAGGGAGTACAATCTGCAGTTTGGCAGATGGGGACAGCACATTCTGGGAACAAGATTAGCAAACAATTCTCAAGATTTCAACAGTGTTTTATTAAGCGTACAGAAACACAGGAAGTGACAAGTACCTATTTTATTAAACTTTCACTACCAACTATCCCTTTTTGACTGGATGTTCGCTTCTACATTCAATCATCCAAGGTACAAGGTGCTATGTCATTGTATATGGATTTATCTGAGACAACTTTGCAGAAAGTAATTCAAAGCTAAGTAGTCCCAATCAAGGGACCAATGCCCTTCTGGGCTTCAAATCTTACTTAGATTTCTGTTTTCATACATATATTTTACCTATGTATTCTACATATATTCAAATATATATATATATATATATATATATATATATATATATATATATATATATATATATATATATATATATATATATCATAGTATATATATTTCATCCAGAGTTTCACAAATTTATAAGATTTTTTTTTCATGTTTAATCAATTCCTTCTTCAGAACACATTTATTCCTCCAGGTCTCTTGACTGGTCTTTTCATGAGACTTCTTGCCAAACACATTATTTTTGACTTCCACAATCACTTTTGAAGCAAAACTCACACACTCTTCATGATAAACCATAACACTCATATTACCATTAGAATGTAACAGGATGGAATGAATGATTGTATAGCAATATAAGATTTTCTGTATATTTTCAGATATCAATTCAAAAAATTATTTAAAGTTGGAACCAGTTATATTATTTATTCTCAGGATGGTCTATTCATGCATTATCTCTATATCCAAAGACTCCAGGTACACCTAATTTTACACCCAACACTTATTTATACGTCTTCAATATATTGCTCACAGAAATGGTGGAAGAAATACTCATGTCACCTGATGTCCATATACATTTTATCACAGTAATATTCTCGACAAAAAAGCAAAGGTCACACTTTGATTGTACGAAAGCCTAAATGGAAAGTGAGCATGGATTACTAAAAACATCTATGTGCAGGTTGCCTAATGCTCTCAAATGTCAATCCTATTGTTGAGTACATATTTGTTTCTTCCTTAGATTATATATTCAACAACAACCCTGTTAAAAATGCCTAATCCTATCACTGACTTTATACTTTGCCTGATTTCATAATGTCTGTATTCATATCTGCTTTCCTATATATTTTCCCCAGTTCATCATTGTGAC
Organism: Callospermophilus lateralis; assembly: GCF_048772815.1. Lineage (NCBI taxonomy): Eukaryota > Metazoa > Chordata > Mammalia > Rodentia > Sciuridae > Callospermophilus > Callospermophilus lateralis. Next base: position 1,054,065 of record NW_027513188.1, read on the forward strand.
TGACTCTTCACATATACTAACTTTTACATTCACTCTCTATCTGAAACCCAATTGCTAAAGAACTTTTGCTGCCAATCCTATACTCACCCTTCTTCCTAAACCTACCAACTATCTTTCTAATAATACCGACTATCCCTGTTTGACTGGATGTTCTCTTCAACATTCAATCATCCAAGGTACAAGGTCCTATGCCATGGTATATCGATTTATCTGACACATCTGTGCAGAACAAAATTCAAAACTAAGTATCCCAATCAAGGGCCTAATGCTCTTCTGGGCTTCATATCTTACCTAGATTTCTGTTTTCATACTTATATTTCACTTGTATATTCTTGTAAATATCACAGGTACCCAATACCATTATTCATCAATCAGAATGATTCCTAAGCCAAATCGAACCTGTTATTAAGCCTTACCATACACTTTTCCCTCAATCTAACTATACAGAATAGCAGGGACAGAGTTTGTCTTACAATACAGAAATAGAGGGGATCTTCCACCGGCAGAGAACCTCAAGGTCCATGCAGAAATGATCCCTGGAGAAGATATATGCAGCTATTTAGGACCTGAGAGAGCAAAAGTCATCTTCCATGGCCAACAACCTGCTCAGAATGAAGGGATTTGTCTGAATCAGCCACTTTCTTCTTTATGTAGAGAAGACGGACCAAATGAGGCTTGTATGGTGAGCTGTTCCCAGGTGCCTATGGTTGATATACCATTTTAACTTGTGAAACTGTCACAGGAAGTAGAGGCAGCCTCCATCACATGAGACCCTTCGAAGCTACTGTTAAAACAAAGTGGTTGCCAAGGCAGTGTCATAATTCAGTTCCTGAAGGAAGTGAACTTACTAATTTATTGGTGATGGAGCTCTCTGAACTTGGGATTCAAGAAGCCTGGCATCCAGAGACAGTCCCAGTCACAGTCCCAGTGGGGTAACTTATTTGGATTTACCAAGAACAGAGAAAGTCTTTTTTGGTACCTACAGATATGAGGATGGCCAAATGCCAGGAAAGCTCTGGAGAGGGGTCTTTCATGAAAAAGCAGGTAGTGGCTCACCCCTGGCTCCTGACAACTTCACAGTGTTGGCCAAGGAGACCAGATATGAGACAGGACAGGCCATTTTGGGGGAACAAATAATGGCCAACCAGTCAGAGGACACTCCGGATATTCACAGACCTTCTTGGGTAAAGAAGTTGCCTTTGTGGGTGTGGGTGTGTGTTTGTGGCTTTGTCACATGTTCTGAGAATTGATAGGAAAAGCAGTTTGTTTGGTTTGGAGTGGACTATTTCTAGTAAGTCATTTGACAAGGCGAGTGTTTCTAGGTCTGTGTATCCCACTGTGTCCGTGGTTGTCGACATTAGAAAAGAGAATGTATCAATGGATGTGTCCTGTCTAGTAGAAAGCTTCCCAGCATTCATTCTGCCCAATTTGTGAATGGACTGCGGTTTGACTTTTCGATTGGCAACACCTCCTATCTCCTTAAGTTTCTGTTTTCTTCCTGAATTGTGGGCACTGTCCAGAATGGGCAAATGGTTTTGTGTTCAAGATATGTACCACCACCAAACTCTGTGACATGGCCATGTACTGGATAGCTGAAGGAAATGGCGAGCATCTCAGAAAACTCAGATACCAGCGTGACCAGAAGAGTCTCAGTGGAAAACCCTGCTTTGGGCCTTTTGCTTACCTATTGTTCTGTTGCCCTGAATGTCAGGAAGGTCTTTGCCTCAGGCCACCCCTTGGTGAAGGCTGAAGCACACAGTTTTCAAATTGTAATGAATGGGCATCACCTGTGGCTCTTTGCTTAATTGCTTTGAAATGGGATGGGTCTGAATAAGCCTCTTTGCCCTCTGTGATGCTGTGGTTAGATTTTCAGCACCTGAGGGATCTAAAGAAAAATCTCTTCTGTATCCAAAACCAAAATGGCCAAAAGAGCAGTCATTGTGCATGAAGTCTCTCGCCTTCCTCTAAGGATCCTGACCTTTATCAATTGTGAATCGGGATCTTTCGGTCAAATGAGTTCTTCAAAGCCCTGCAGAGGCTAGCCCAGAGATGCGTGGGTTTTCTCATAACTTCAATTCACATAAAGAATCTAAACCCCAGAGCCAGTAGGCCTCAAATTGGAGAATTGGAACAGTATTAACAGCAGTCCTATTTGATCACTCATGGTTAACAGGAAGGGTGTCCAGGACACCCTGACTTTAGGCAAATGAGGGGCAAGGAAGTTTATTTTGGACACTGTCTTGCACAGCGCCCCTCATGAAAACCCCCAGCCAATGGTTATTATGTGTGTCTATTGGAAGAAGATAAGGGCCATGTGGGAGTGTTTTGGTTTTAATTGTGGTCATTTGTTTGGCGTTTGGAAGAGATGACTGAGTCCACCTAGGATTGAACTCAGGTGTGATTCCCCTTAGAGACTGTGTTCTGTAACTGACCTCAGAGAAGTATTGCCATGTATTGTATTTGGATTTTAGGAGTCCACCCATGAGAGTCGTCCTTGGAAACTGAGATCTACGCCCAGGGGGGCTTTCCACAGAGCACTGGGAATCTCATCCAAGATATGCCATGATTTTATTCTGAAAGATTGGCAGCCGTAGTTGAGAGTAAAAACACACATGGACCTCACATTGTAGACCACAATGTGACCTTTTGCCTACTCTTTGGGAAGCCTTGTATCTGAGAGTTCTCCAGAGCTTTCATTGAAATGAGCTTCCTCATCATTTAATGGTTCCTGAATGAATTGAAACCCACAGTGCCTTCAACTTCATTTATGAAATTTCAAAAACTTCATTTTTGAAATTTCCATGACCAGGTGGCACTGGAGAACCTTAGGATGTCCTGTTGCTGATCATGAGGGTACCAGACAGTGCCTAGAACTGAGATGTCAGTAAGTTGGAGCTTTCTGAGTAGTAGGCCTAGAGCAGTGGTGTGCAGGTGTGTGATAAAACATCTGTGGTGGGGTCATGTGGATCTTACACTGGCTCCAAATGGCTTGTGAATGACATGGTGCAGCCAGCACACCCTTGTATATAAAGGCATATTGTTACATAGAGAGTTTTCAGGGCAATGTTCACAATCTGGTTGCTATGATCAAGGGGGCAAGCAATGTTGGATAGAAGCCTGGTTGTTGCATTCTCCTGCAGACCCTGACCCCCCACATATTACAGGACACCCTCCAGGACTGTGTCTCAGTTGAACTCCTTATATGCCTTGAAGCAAATACAAAACACCCAGTGCAGGAGCAAGAAATAACACGAACACTGGAGGATGACGAAATGGCTTTCAAGTCCACATGGGGAGACACTTAGCCCTGAGTGGTCACAGTTTAGCTACAAAGAGAAAATTTAACACTGCTGCCTCATGTTCATTGAAAAATAGGAAACCATGTCCTCCAGGTCACATAGATGCAGACTCAGCTTTGATGTTCTCACTAAAAAGGAAGCTAAAGCTCCTGACAACAACGTATATTTCAAGTGCCCAACCTCATTGTCAGTATCTCCAGAAGTCTTTAGGCCAGTAGAGTTCCATGTTTGTGGAGTTTTACCCTGTCCCTAAGTTTTGGAAGCTCCTCTAAAGCCTCAAAAGTTTTAAACTTCTGAGAATTTTCCATTCCATATATGTATTTACAGATTTTCTGACTCTTCTCCTCTAATTTTGTCTTTCTTTGGGCGAAGGTTATGTCAAGCCATTTTCTGAATTAGAGTGGGAAGTTATTTGTGTAACACATATTGCATACACATTGGATTCATTTTCCATTTTTCCATTTGAAATACTGAATCCCTGACACTAACTTATACCCTACTACACTCTGACTACTAATTCTAATATGATGCAGAAAAGTAACCAAATCAGAATTGAAATACAAGCAGTTCAGAAGAGGCATGGTGTATTCTTGAACTTGCCTTTTGCATGATAAAGGTTAGGTGTTATAAATCCAGTCTATTTTTAATTGAAATAGATATCCATGTGTTTTTAAAGTTAACAAATATGTGAATTCCTGTCTCCCTTTGTGTGTAGCCTATTCAGCACATGTATTTTTATATGCACATATCGAATCCCAGCTGGTATCACACCTACATTCTTGTGAGGTGGCTGACTTTGCAGATACAAATTTTGAGAAGGGATCACTCCTCGTAAACGCTGTTGGAACTGAAATTCAAACTATGGGAGAGCCTCCTAGTAGAACAACATTATACATAAATCCCTGTTAAGTAAATTGAATATGTTTGGATCTGTGAATGATGTGTATTTCATGGTGAATTTCAATTGGCATATATGTTGCTACATTTTAATATCTGTGTGTGTGTGTGTGTGTGTGTGTGTATACACACACACTCTACAGATTTTTCAAAATATGAAATATATATGTCTTATTTGCACTCCCTAAATTCATTCATATTCAAGTATGTGGATTTATAATCAACTTTTCACCAGATTATTGTCAGAAATATTCATCCACCTGAAATACATATTTATTTACTAGTACTGAAAACTACCTTCAGTGAATGGTGCATACAACTCCTGTTCATAGCTGCAGCCTAAGGGGCCCAGCAAACTTCCAGCTGCCTGCAAACTTTCAGCTGCCGGCTGATGATTGGCTCACAGTGGCCCCAGCAACATCTAGCTGATTGGCTCCTCTGCGGTGATGCTCATTGGAGATGCTCATTGAGCTGTTTCCCCACCCTTTCAGACTGCCAGCTGATATTTGGCTCACAGCGGCCCCAGCAATATCTAGCTGATTGGCTCCTCTGCGGTGATGCTCATTGGGCTGCTTCCCTGCCTTTTCAGATCACAGAGCTGCTCATTGGGGGACTTTTTTGACTCCGCACGTGACCCAGCCAATCGGCCTCAAGAGCAGGAGGATTGTGGGAAGTGGAGAGAGGCTTGTGTGGGAGGGAAAGGCTTGTGGGAAGCCGGTGGTGACAGTTGGGGCTCTGAGGGTTTTTCCTGAGAGGCTCTTTTGCTTGGCGTGTGTGGTTCTAAAAATAAAGTTGCTTTCTTTTGAAAAGTGGCTCCTGATTGTGCCCAGCCAGACTGCAGCATTTGGTGGCTCGCATGGGGAGCGACTGAGGGTAACTGATAAGGTAAACTGCTCGCCCCTGAGGGCAGGACAAGAGGATGGGTAGCCATTTTAAGATTCCTCTTTTGTTTTGCTTCACATTTGCTTTAAATTGCCTGTCCCTGGAGACGAGTGAGACGGAAGAAAAACCGCTCACATCTGAGGAAAAACTATTTGTGTCTGAGGAACAGATAGAGAGAAAGGCTATAATGATATTTTGTTTTTCCATTTTTATTTCATTCTATCTCTGTTTTGTTTGGTGTTATCTTGTTGGGTTGTATTATAGTAGAAATATGGCATCAGAAATTAGAAAAAAAAAAAACAAACTGAAAAAGTGTTAAGTAAATTGTTAGAGGAAGGAGGCATCCCAGTAAAATTAAGAGCAGTCAGGGCATACGTTGATACAATACAAAAATGTAGCCCATGGCTTTTTAAGGAGGAGTTGTTAAATATATCACAATGGAACCATCATGGTGAAGATTTAAAAAGAATAGAAAAGAAAAGCCCAGGGACTCTGCCAGTTGGCACATTGCCATTGTGGACTTTCGTATCTTGTTTGTTTAGTCAAAAGCCTTCAGTTCAGACAATGGTAGAGGAAGGAGAAGACATATTGATTCAAGTAAAAGAGAAGGTCTCTCAAGTTAGTCAGACAGAGGAAAAAATTCAAGTAAAAGAGAAGGTCTCTCGAACCAGTCAGACAGAGGAAAAAAATCATGTAAAAGAGAAGGCCTCTCAAGCTAGTCCGACAGAGAAAGAAAGTGTAAAACAGTAAATGCCATCAGGGGGAAATTTACAACAGGAGACTACTACTAACACCTTTCTATCACCAGATGGTGTAAGTGTCCAACCAACAGAACCACCTCTACAGGAGACTGCTACTAATACTTTTCTATCACCAGAGGACGTAAGTGTCCAACTAACAAGGCCACCTCCATATGCTGGGAAGCCCCCAACCCCCACAGTTGATAGTTGGGATCCTGAGACAAGATCTCAAATATTAACATGCCCTATATTTGAGGTAGGAGGGCAGCGAGTTTACCATGCTTTAAATTTCAAAACAGTGAAGCAGATAAAAGAGGCTGTAACAACCTATGGTCCTCAAGCACCCTTCACTGTAAGCATGGTCGAAACCATTAACAACTTGAACATGAAGCCAGCGGATTGCGCTAATATGTGTAAAGTTGTGCTAAATGGAGGACAATACCTGTTATGGAAGGTTGACAATGAGGAATTTTGCAAGGAGACGGCTATGCGAAATGCAGCAGCTGGTTATCCTCAGAGAAATCTAGATATGTTGTTAGGAAAGGGACCTTATGAGGATCAGCAGCAACAAATTGCATATGATTCTGGTGTATGTGCATAAATTGCTGTAGATGCAATTAAGTCATGGAAGACTTTACAAGGACTTGGAGGTTTACAAGGTCAATTATCTAAAGTAATACAAGGAGCTAATTAACTTTATGCTGAATTTGTCGATAGGCTTATTCAAACAGGTACCAGAGGTTCTGGGAAAACAGAACAAGCAATGCTATTACTAAAAAAACTGGCTTATGAGCAAGCGAATAGTTGGTGCAGAGATATAATTAGACCATGGAAACATGAAGATTTAAACACATATATTAAATTATGTAGAGACATTAATGAACAAGAGCAAGTCATGGCAACTGCAGTAAAACAGGCTTTAGATGCCAGAGACATTAATGAAGAAGGGCAAATTGTGGCAGCTGCACTAAAACAGGCATTAGATGCCAGGCCAAGAACATGCTACAATTGTGAACAAACAGGACATTTTAAAAGGAATTGCCCATAGGAGGAGGGTTTAACAAAATTACTTATAGATATTAAAGGTTTTTTTTTTCAATTCCAATTCATCCTGAGGATAGTCCACGTTTTGCATTTAATATCCCTGCACTGAATCATGAAGGTTCTGATCAGAGATATGAATGGAAAGTACTGCCTCAAGGGATGGCTAACAGCCCAACAATGTGTCAAATTTATTTTAACAAAGTAATCAAGCCACTTAGAAATCAAAATCCTGAACTACAAATATTTCACTATATGGATGATGTATTATTAGCACACAAAGCTAAAAACACATTGCTAGAATGTTATGCCACACTTACAAACTTATTAAAAAATAATCTAGATATAGCAATAGATAAAGTACAATTAAATTTTCCAATTAATTATTTAGGTGTTCTATTATCCTCAACCATGTACCGCCACCAAAAATTCAAATACAAGTAGATCAACTCAAATCACATAACGACTTTCAAAAGTTATTAGGAGACATAAATTGGATAAGGCCTTATCTAGGTATACCAGCAGGAGAGTTGGGATATTTATTTGATATCCTAAAAGGTCCATCATATCCCAATTCACGGTACATGTTAACGCCTGAAGCAAGAAAGGCATTAAAAATCATTGAAACATATATGGAAAATATGCACTTGGATAGAATTGATATAAGTTTGCCTTTATTATTTATTGTCTACCAACAAAAAATATTCCTACAGGAGTATTTTTGCAAGAAGGTCCATTATTATAGATACATTTATCTTATTCTCCTAACACTATTCTTACTAGGTACCCTGAGGCTATAGGACAATTAATACTCAAAGGAATAAAAGCAGCAAAGTGAGTGCTTGGGATTGCTCCCAATAAAATTATTACTCCACATACTCTGAATCAAATTGATGAGTTAGTTAATGAGTTAAATACTTGGGCAATAATCATGTGCAAATCTAATGTTTCATTTCATAATCACTTACCATCTAATCCTTTATTGTCTTTTTGGTCATCGCATCCTGTAATTTTTCCAAAATTGACAAGAAAAACACCTATCATGAATGCTCCAAATATATTTACTGATGGATCAAATAATGGTACAGCAGCAATAGTTACACCTGATCAAACTTTTACATTTCTAGTACCCAAACAATCAGCTCAAAATGTAGAGCTTAATGCAGTATTACAAGCTTTTGTGATGTTTAAAGATTCTGTATTTAATTTATTTTTGATAGTCAGCATATAGTTAATGCTATAGTATGCCTTGAAGATGCTGGTAGGATTTCCCATTCCTCTACTGTTTTCTCCTTGCTTTCCACTATACAAAGTATAATCTGGGACAGAAAAGATCCATTCTTTATAGGACATATCAGGGCACATACAGGATTGCCTGGAGCCATCAGTTTGGGCAATGATTTAGCAAATAAAAGTACACATGACATACATATTTTCTCTACACTAGAAGAAGCTATAAATTTTCGTAAAAAGTTCCATGTCAAAGCTAATACCTTACAAAAGCCTTCTAAAATAACTAAGGAAAAAGCTAGACAAATAATAAAACAATGTCAAAATTGTGTGACCTTTTTACCACAAGTTAATCTTGGAGTCAATCCTAGAGGATTGATACCTAATCATATTTGGCCGATGGACATCACACACTTGCCAGGAATTGGAAAATTAAAATATTTGTATGTTACAGTTGATACTTCTTCTGGATTTTTGATGGGCACCCTTTATGCCGGAGAAAAAACTAAAGATATTATCACTCATTGCTTACAAAATTTTGCCACTGTGGGCATTCCCAAACAGTTAAAAACAGATAATGCCCCTGGTTATACTTCTACCTCTTTTAAACAATTTTGGTCATCATTTGGCATTACTCATATAACATTAATCCCATACAATCCACAGGGACAAGGCATAGTTGAAAAAGCTCATCAAACTATTAAAAAGTACTTATTAAAGCAAAAAAGACGCAATTGGGAAAGGGTATATATTCCCCAAAGACAAACTTAAAATAACCCTTTTTATTCTAAACTTTTAAAATTTGGATTCATCAGGACTTAGTGCTGGGGAAAGGCATATGTGTCCAAAAAATGTGCATAAGCCCAAGGTTCTTTGGAAAGATATTCTAACAGGACAATGGAAAGGTCCTGACCCAGTAATTGTCTGGAGTCGGGGGTCTGTTTGTCTGTTTCCACAGAAAAAACAGTAGCCGATTTGGATTCCAGAGAGATTAACCAAGGTTCTGACCCAATGATTGTCTGGAGCCAGGGGCCTGTTTGTGTGTTTCCACAGAGAGAACAACAGCCGATTTGGATTCCAGAGAGATTAACTGAAGCGATTTCTACAGAACAAAAAGAAGATGATTTGACTCAAGTCCATATCAGCTGATATCCAAAATTCCAGTTTGGCTACCCTTACATCTAAGATAGAACCAGGATGCTTTTTTCAATATCTATTTTATTATTGCCTTTTCCCACATTTTATTTTGTTTTTTTGAGCTCATACATACCTAGTTTAATGTTTTGGTGATCAGTTCTATTTTTTGACAATAGAGTTTTTAAACATTGCAATGGAAATTTCACATGTAAAATGTTATAAGTCCTTTACTATTAGGTTATGTGTTGTATGTATTATATTATGTGTGCACACTTGTGTTTTGTGTTATATGTTTGAATGTTCATATGTCCATATATCATATATGATGAGGGCTCATGAAAAAATTGATCCAAATATTTTTTTATTCACATTATTTAAATGGTTTAATTTAAATTGGGTAAACAGCTGTTGATGATTGTATTAAAATGTGAACAAAAAAGGAGGTTAACAGATCTGTTTGTTTTCTTTCACATTTCCTTTTCATTATATTTAATAATTCTCTCCAAGACAATGTAAATTGTTAAGAAAATTGTTTTCTTTCAGTGTTTTCTGGAATGTTACATAATTTTTTCTTTAGCCATTATTGCCAGAATTTCTATCTTCATCACAGTGCTGGTGAAATCAAAGATAAAACCAATCTACAGCTTCTGCAATAGCCATCACTGAACTGCTTGCAGAACTTGCCTGGACACATTGTGAACTCACATGTATGCATTGTAAACTATCTGTTTGTGCAGCAACTTGTGGTAGTGTTGGGTTATATTTGCTGATGATGTCATTGGTGGTACAATTTTTTCAAAAGGAGCCGTCAATTGGCTTGGTGTATCTTCCTCCCTTCTGAGATTCCAAAAGTAAGGGACAGGGTAAAACTCCACAACCATGGAGCTCTGCTGGCCTAAAGACTTCTTGAGAATCTGCCTCTGACGTTGGGCACTTGAAATATATGTTGTTGTTGGGAATTTTAGCTTTCTTTGTAGTGAGACCATCAAATCTGGGTCTGCATCTATGTGACTTGGAGGTCATGGTTTCTTATTTTCCAATGAACATGAGGCAGCAATGTTGAATTCTCTCTTTTAGGGTAAACTGTGGCCACGGGGGGCTAAGTGTATCCACATGTGGACTGTGAAGCCATTTGGGCATCCTTCACTTTTTGTGGTGTTTCTTGCTGCTGAAATGGAATTTTTGTATTTGCTTCACGAAATACAAAGAATTCAACTGTTACCCAGTGCGTGAGGGAGATCTGTCACCTGTGGTAGGTCAGGGTCTGCAGAAGAATGCATCAACCAGGCTTATATTCCACATAGCTTGCCCCCATGACCATAGCAACCCGATTCTAAACATTGCCCTGAAACCTCTCCATATAACAAGATGCCTTTACATAGAAGGGACTGCTGCCTGCACCATGTCTGTCACAAGGCATTTGGAAGCCAATGGGAGATCCACATGGCCCCACCACAGATGTTTTATCACACACCTGCCCACCACTGCTCTATGCCCACTCCTCAGCAGGCTTCAACTTCTTGGCATCTCTGTTCGGCACCATCTTCATAAAAACCAGTCAATCAAGGCACTGACTGGTATACTCATGATCATCCTCAGGATATCCAAAGATTCTCCAGTGCCACCTGGTCATGGGAATTTTAAAAATTTCATGGTATTTATCTAGCCACTTTTCAAGGAGGAAGTTGGAGGCACTGTGGGTTTCAATTT